>NC_056732.1:345861965-346074465 GCF_019279795.1 Protopterus annectens
CCACCCCAACTGGTATGTAATGATCTGATAATGTCCAATTGTTTGATAAATATTTTAATGGCTCCCATGCATGTGCTATATTGAATTATTCCAACATTGATGGCATGGTGCCATCAATGTACCTGCATGCTGTTCTTATTACCACTGTGGTCCCATATATGCATGTGTTCTGTTTGTTATGCAACTGTTCCGTATCTGGTGTCTGGGTTAATGGGAATATCTATGCATTCAGTAATACCTAACCCTGGAATGTGTTGACTATTACTAACCCACATATGATGATGAAATATAAAAACTATAGCATACTTGGGAAGACCAGTCCCTGCAGACCCACCTGTCCGACCTCAGCTAGCTGTGGCACCGGGCACCAGCATATCTGGGGCCCAATCCTGGACTTCTCTGTCCGTTGGTCCTACACCACCTTTGGGTGGAATCACCTCAGGAGATGGGGCTCGCCCCCCCCCCCGGGAGTGGGTGTGGACAGGCACCTGTCACACGTAGCCAGGTCGGGGTCATGGTGCATAGAGAGATCAACCAGCAGTTTGGTGATCTTCTATGCCAGCTCGAGGGCTGCATGTCACGATTAGAGAGTCATCCAGGCTCTGTGACTCAGCCCCCAGCACAGCCACCTCTGGGGCTGCGAAGGTGCAGTGGTGACTGTCCATGGGTGGGGACCTCAGTCCCACTGTTACCACTAGGGGGCTTGTGGGCTTCCAATATCCCAGAACCCCTCCCCATCAAGGTGTTTACCCCCCACATGTCATATACCACCCCTGTATGTGTCCTGTTTGTCCTGTCTGTTAACCTACCCAACCTACCTCCCCAAATATACCGACTACCCCTCCCCAACATCCTACTCTCACCTGAAAAAAAAGAGCAATCTATTCCCACAAAAAAATCTCATCCCCTACGTAGCTGTCCATTTTGCACACATGTCCACTGAACACATAATCCAGTCTAATTGGCATCACAAAGTATAATTGTTGTCCTCACCCCTCTCCCAGGGGTTTTGAGTATCCAAATCTACCTCCAAATTCAGTGTATATGCACAGCTGTTGCTGTAGAGAAATGGGCAGCTATGGACCTTCCCTACACCCTTCCTGCACATTCCTGGCTATTTTCCCTACTGTCTTTCCCTCTTTGTGCCCCTTTTTTCATCACTTTCCTATCAACCCCTTTTTCTTTTCTTTTAAAGAAATTAGAGTGGGGGTAAGCAGGAGTAAGCACTTTTATGCAGCAGTATGCGGGTTTAAGCTTGTTTGCATGGGGTTAAGCAATGTCTTCACAGGTTAAGCAATTCAGAAGCTAACAGAGTATAAGAAACTGTAACTGGAAGTTAGCAGTGCTTACCCCAGCGCAAACCCACTTACACCTGCTTTAAAGTGCCTTAATCACTCTGTATCCAACAGCCCGTGTTTTGCCCAGCAACAAAATAAACAGCCTCTGCAAGGCTCGAACCCAGGACCCTGCACCCCATAGACAAAGCAATTTACCACTACGCCATGCCAGATAAACATAACTCTGATGTTTTCAAAAACATATCATCCAGCCCAGTCATGCAACAGTACAGAGAATGTATTTCAACATTTAGATGTATGTGTGTGTGTAAATATATTAATATCTAAATAGATACAACATATCTATATATGTAGCTATATATATATATATATATATATATATATATATATATATATATATTGAAATATACACACACACACACACACATATATATATATATATATATATATATATATATATATATATATATATATATATATATATATATATATATATATATATATATATATATATATATATATATATATATATATATATATAAATGTATATGGACATATACACATGCAAATGCCTACATCGACACATATATATGTCTACACCTATACATATACACAGCAAGTTACATATATGTAAGCAGATATATATCTATGTAGGTATATACAGACATAGTTATATATATATATATATATATGTAAGCAGATATATATATCTATATAGGTATATATGGCCATACATCTGTAGATAACAATGGTAGATTAACTAAAACATATATGTCCACATGCACCGTTAATGGGGTTGAGAGGCCCCAAACAATATACATCTTGTACGAATAGGTATACCCCCCAGCCAAACACATCTGCCCTACAATACACTACCAAATGTTGCAGATCCCATAACCAGGACCTGAAACAACATGGGAACAAGATGTTAACAGTACTACATCCTACCTGTTTGATGTCAGGCTGGTATTGGTAGCATATTATGCAGTACAGTCTGGCTCCCATAGGAAATGTAAAATGTGGAAGCTATCAACATCCCCAGGATACATATACACAGACACATATATGCAGATACATATATATATATATATATATATATATATATATACATAAATATACATATGAGTACACATAACACACGCAGAGATATGTACAGTAAGATACATATGTAGAAGGATCATCTTGATAAAGCTTGGCAATGGGACCAAGCGAAAGCGCTTGATTTAAACTGTTGTCATTTGTTTTTCATTTTGTTGAAGTATTGTGCTGAATAGCAAGATTTTAAAAAAAGTTTTTAGACAAGAGCATTAAAATCATCTACCACGTTCCTCCATTGACTGGTTCTTTGAGCAGTGGAAGGGTTGCTTTGGTGTTTTGCTGCTAACATTTCGTTTTATATGTAGAAGGTGCACACAATATGGAACAGCCACTATGCCTACAGTTAACACCTTAACAACTGGACACTGTATGGGTCACCAATACAAATGACAATCATTGCCTGCAACATATCCCCACAGAGAGGTCATAGGATAAAACACCACACACACGTTTCCAGAAATGGAAAACCTTTATTTGTGTACTATTACAGTTTTATATGCCATGTAATATAGCTGTTCAGACACTGACATCCATATAAACAGAGTAATGCAACTGTGAAAGTTATACTAATACAGTAGTCTGGAAAGGTTCACAACTGTTGCTGTTCAGGCCAAGCCCTTCAAATAGTACAATAGTAAAGACAGACTGGGCCACATGATACCAAACAATCAACAATAAGTAATGCAGGTGTCTATGTACATTCTGTACAAAATTACTAGATGGTAAAGACTTCACTTGACCAAATGGGATGTAACTGTTACATAACAAGATATTACTGACACCATCACATGCACACTGACAAACAGAACAGTCTGTGTGGCAGGAGGCAGTAGGCCTGCATTAACCCAATTTATGTAAGTAATGTCAATATAGGTGAATTGTATGGTACTGTACATCCAGATACCTTAAGGCAGCTCACCCCTGATACCCCCACATTTTGTAACAGCCTAGGTTATTTTTGGTGCATCCCCCCCAGACTCAATAATACAGGGCCATATACCACTGTTACATACACTGGCCTCTGGAGTGCATAAGGGCACACATGTATTGTGTAGGTGAAGCCCACACACATATATGGCCCCAGCCCCACCGTATGTGTGGGGGATACTACAGCAGTGGACTGATGGCAGCAATGGCAGCGTGATATACTCACAGCCCACTACAGAACAACCACCGACAGCATGTCATATGTGCAAAGCTTGGTATGTAGGTGATGGACAGAGGCTGGAACATAGGCCCATATGTGGAAAACTGTTGTCATACACTAAACAAGTCACTGGTGTTACAGGATAGTCTGCAACATGCCCTTAGTCAGGGAATTGAGGTTAGAAACATAAATGGATGTAGACCTGTACGGATAGCACTCAATACACACACTGCCAGTGAAATATCTGACACAAGACCTGTGTGGTGGACAGACAAAACATGATAGGCACACCTCTGGCCACCAAGAGGATAGGCCCACAGCTGAGAGCTATGCAGTCTGTAAACCAGTATGTATACACACACCCTGTAACACCAGTGCTATACAAAGCATAACACAACTCTACTCACACTCTGTCTGCAGTTCTGGAACCTCCTACAAATATGTAGCTGGCCTGAGTGTTCCAGTTTCCCTGTAAGAGGTATTGCTACCTGCTATCTGTAACACTGATGCCCACACACAGGAAGGATGTCCATCACACAGGAAAGGTAAAGGGACCATGCCCACATGATGTAGGGATTTATAGTAGGTGGTTGCCATGACAGTGGAAAATGGAAGTACTACACAGCAAGCAGCATGCAGATAGCAAGTGGAGGACACTGACTGGTGCAGAGACTATAACATGATCATGTGCATCACCTACTAAAGCCAGGCTGCAATCTATTCAAAGCAGCTCAATCCATTTACTGGAGAGAGGAGAGAGAGAGAGAGAGAGAGAGAGAGAGAGAGAGAGAAGAAAGACAAATCTCTGCAAAATTAAAGCATACGTCAAAGGCATTTAGCCAGCTGTCATTCAACAAGACATCATTCCCACAACAGGTATGTGAAGTATATATACATGGGTTCCGTACTAATCCCCGATGCACTTTTTCCCGAAGCACTCATGGCCGAACATACTTACACAAAAATGCTGTTCACCGAAGCAGCATTTTGTTGTGGAGGCCATACTACAGTGCGGATAAGGGAAGATTCCCTTTTCCCCACTGTAGTGCGGTCTCGGCATGAGAATATTAAAGTAGTGGGGGTGTGGGGGGCACAGCCCCCCTCCCCCGCATAAATGATTTTTTTTTCTTTTCTCTTATTTTTTTTTTTTTGCACATTTTTAACGGAAGTGCTTTTTTGGTAAAAGCGCTTTCGTTAAAATGTGTTTGGTGATGTTGGGTTCGGCTACTGCAGCTTCGTGCAATAGTCCTAGACCCATATACATGTAATAGAAAGTAGTACCTGGTTCATCATAATGGGATAGATGATGTGGAATGATTTATATGTGCCATCAGGTGTTGTTGTGATGATGTTCAACTGAACAACTGCTATGGACAATAGTGTCTGTCCCTGTGGGTAGTGGGCCATAGCCATCAACTGTGCAGGTCAGCACTGACAGACAAGATGTAAGCCATCATAGTGTGTGTTGTGTAATGGGAAGTATGTATATTACGTGGCCAAAAGCTGGTGGTGGAAGTAATGCCATTATGATGGACATGTGGGAGCCACAGCCCACCACTGGCAGGATACCCAGGTGAATCTGTAATGTAGCATGCCAGAATGCCATAGGTGTGTAATAGGGTTACCTGCCATCGGCTCCTACATATACCCCCCTAATGTCAGGCCATGTCCATATGTGGCACCTGTCTGTGCTGTAGCAAGGCAGAACAGTGCAGCTGTGCAGGAAGGTGTATGTGAGATTGTGGAGCTGATGTCTGAATGTACCCCACATATAGGTATGCATATGTGTACATATGTCACATATATAATATATAAAGATATATATGTATATCAGCATGCATGTCCAGAAATATACATATATCCATGTGTAGACATATATATATGTGCACATATATACAGCACATATATCTATGCATATATAGATATATACCTATATGCACCTGTCTACATATATACAAAGACACACACAAACATATATGTATGTAAAGACGTGTCCCCTATATTACTACTATGTTGCAAAAAAGAAGAAAATCCCACAATGTAAAAAATTCCCTTACCAGCCTCAGTAAGAAGCTGAGATCCCTCGTAAAATCCTCCAAAGCTAGTTACAGAAATAAAATTGCCAAAAATTCCAAAGACAACCACAAAGCATTTTATAACTATGTCAAGAATCTAAATGGCAATGCTCAGATCTGCTCTGAGCTACAACAGAATGGCATTAAATATACTGATCCCAAGGATATTGCCAATATTCTGGCAGATCGATTCAGTGCCAACTTCACCCCCTAAACGGCCCATCTCAACACCGGAAGATTGCCAAATTCCGGTAATAATGCCAACACAGGTAAAAAACACACTCTTCAAAGCTAAGAATACAGCATCCATGGGACCACATGGCATACCAGGCTGTGTACTACATGAACTACAAAATGAACTGGTACCTCACCTAAATGTCATGTTTAATCATACCCTCACCTCAGGCTTCATGCCCACTGAGTGGCGCACAGCTACAGTTATGCACCTCCACAAGGGGGGATCCACCTTGGATCCTGGGAACTACGGTCCCATCAATCTGATGAGCCTGATCTTCAAGACCATGGAACTTATCATCATGGAACTTATAAACAAAAATATTGGCAACCTTCAAACCCTAGACCCCATCCAGTTTGGGTTCATGAAGGGCCGATCTTGTCTCCTCAACCTGATTGACTTATTTGAATCAGTTTCCAGAGCCATGGATGAGGGTAAGGCAGTCCACACAGCGTATCTGGACCTTGCCATGGCCTTTGACATTATCCCCCACTCTGGAATCATAGATAAACTTGCTACGTTGGGCATTAATCCCTACTTCACTCGATGGGTTGCCAACTGGCTTACTGACAGAACCCCACACTGTAAAAGTAGCTGACTCCAAATCCATCTCCAGACAAGTGACAAGTGGAGTACCTCAGGGTTCAGTCCTGGGACCACTCTTGTTTGGCATCTACTTCTCTGAAGTACAGGCCAAAACTAAGGGACTCTGTCTAACAAAGTTTGCAGATGACTGCAAACTGGGAGCCATTATTGAATCCCCAAATGATGTGGATACTCTACATAAAGGCCTTAAAGAAACAGATGTTTAGTGCCAGAGCCATGGGCTCAAGCTCAATGCCAAGAAATGTATAGTTATCCCCTTTGGGAAAAAACATGTACCCGTGAATTACCAGATAGGTGGCAGTACACTAAACACCGAAAGTCTGGTAAGAGACTTAGGGACACAGGTGGACAGTGGTCTCACCTTCAATAACCACATTGCCACAACAGGCAGGAAATCCTTCTATGTGGCACACCTCATCACTAAGGGCTTTTCATCCAAAAATGGAGGTCATTGTCCCACTGTACTCATCCCTCATTAGACCCACTATAGAATACAATGCCCCATTTGGTATGTACCTCTCAAGACATCTGCAACAACTGGAAAGGCCACAGAAATACCTCACTAAAAGAATCATAGGCTTAAAGCAGATGCCCTATGCTGACTGCCTTAAAAAATTCCAGCTATACTCTGTCGCATATCGTCTACTCAGAATATCTCTGCTTAACATACAAGGCCATGTCAAACCCAGAGCTGTTGGACATGCTACACTTAAAGAATTCCCAGTCCCTCAGAGCCACACACTCCAGGGATCTAAACCTTGTCATCACAATAAACAAAACATGCTGGAGGGATAGGTCCCTGACCCAGAGACTCCCCAGACTCTGGAATAGACTGCCCATACATGTCAAGCAGAGTGCCTCCTTGGCTCTCTTCAAAAGGAACCTTGACGATTGGATGGGAGAAAGGAAATTCACCCTGGGGATCATGTCAGTCGCCCTGCTAGACAGGGGTCCAGGAAGTAAATAGTGTGGGAAGAAATATCCAGGGAATTGTCATGGCTAGTCTTGTATAGGCCCTAGGGCCAATAGCCTAGTACCAACCTATGAACCTATGAACCGCAGTGATACATGCTATGTGTGAGGCACCACCACACATAGCAATACACACAGATATCTACAGCTGGCAGTTTGTGCAACATGGACGGGTATGTCACATATTAGTTGCTTGTTGGGACCACATTGCCCCCATCTGTGAAGTATGCAATGGGAATATGGGGAAGTATGGCAGGTACACATGTGGAGTTGGTCAGGACTGGTAGATATAGAGGACAGTCTACAGGGGTTGTATGTGACACATGTGGTGGGTAAACACTGTGGATGGTGAGTGTGGTATGTGATGTGGACGCCCCATGGGCCCCAATATGGGCACAATGGGAACAAGCCTTCCACCCACTGCTACTAACAACAGCAGTCCACATCCTGAAGGTGCCTGGTCTGGAGGCTGAGCAGGAGGAGCATGTTGGCCCTGTGAATGTGTACTGGGTGCCTCAAACTGATGTAGCACATTCCTCATGTTTCTGTGGAGCCCGGTATGGAAAAGACCCTAGACCTGAGCTCAGGGGACAGGAACATGTCTGTGTGTGTGCCCTGAGGGGGGGGGGCAACATCCACTGGGTGGTTCCACTTGATGGTATTACTTGACCAATACATGAGGAGGCCCCAGGTTGGGACACACATGTGATGTGGCCAGGTATCATGGGCAGATGGGTTTGGAGAGGTGCATCTGCTGGCCAATAGAACATATACATGCTATTGTGTCACTGTTATAGAACATATGTTGGTAGTAATAGTCTACACAATCCCAGTACATGTCCAACAGCATGCATAGATATCCCCAATAACACAGACTATCAGATGTGCAGCAATCTCAGAACAGCCATGCCACTGGCATATATGTAACCATAGTGGCCCTCACAATGGTATGCAGGTGAATAATCTGTAACAGGCCAGTAATGATAGTGTCCACACAGGGGACATGTCTACAATCACATAGCAGAAGGTTTGGTACAATATGATATCTGTCCAACTGGTAGTTAAGCTGTAGCCATACCTAATGTATGTACAGTTTGTTGAGGTTGATATGGTGGGGGGGGGGGGATGACATGTGTATTATGATCTGTGGTAACTTTGCCATATGAGTTGCTCAGACCTGTTTCCATCTTTATGTCTTTCAGCCAAGATGGCACATGCACAGTTGGCCACCTATTCCCATGCGGAGAATGAAGGGTTGATAGGACACATGATCCAGCACTATACAGTGCTGTTTGGCAGGCATGCACATGAACAGCAGGAGCAGACCACCCTGTGGATGACCTAGTCTACAGGGTCAATGATGTCAGACTTCACAACCGCAGTTATGAGCAGGTCCGGCATCATTATACTGACCTGCTTCACAATGCCCATCGGCGTGCTGCTGCAGTCCGGGGGTGTCACCTCACCACAGGGGGGGCCATGCCATCCAACTCCCCCTGACACGTGTGGAGGAGTTCCTGGCCAGCCTCATGGCACCTGCCCATCCAGTAAGCCAACAACCACTAGACTCCTTCGTGGAGGTGGGTGTCACCCACACACCAGCCGAGGAGCTTGCAGATAAGGACACAGGGCACATCACTAGATGTTAAGAGAAAAAGTTTTAAAAACATACTGTTATTTGTCTTTTTCCTGTTCTTGCAAAGCGAACATGTTATTTGTTGGGATATGCCTATCAAAGATGGGCCTCATCTGTGAACAAAATGCAGCATTGCTTATGAACCTGAATGATATCTGTTTTCTGCATTTCAGAATAAAGAGATTTGATTATAGCTCAGTGAAGCCTGGGATAAGGACGCACGGCCGAGTAAGAGTTAATTTACTAGGGCAGGCTGTGTGTCCTGGAAAATTTGAGCTACCGTTGTTGAATTGAACATTTTGTACTTCTTGAACATTCTGTACTAGCTGTGGGTTTGAGGTAATTTGTGATAAACATGTTTATCCTATATGTTTTTCATAGCCAACTGTCAATGGTCAGAAATGTAACAAAAAGTTGTTTTGCTTGCAGTATAAAAGTTGATGTCGTTAAACAAGTTGATCAGATCAGGAGATCAGATCAGTCCAGACCGGACATCTTGGCCAACATGTTGTGTAATCTGGTTAGCTGCTAATAAAGGAAAATTCATCGCCTGAAGCAGATGCAACTCGTTTGAATTTTTTCTTCTGACATTTTGGTCCTTCGGACTGGAAACCTCTACGAAGATACGGATCAGACCAACAGAGAGACCGAAAAACCTGTGCAGGTGAGGGTTTCCGTCTTAAGATTCCCTCGACTGAAAGCCCTCAGACTGATTTGTCATTGAAAAGAGGCTGGCCGCTCTCTGATCCCTATCTGAGGGACAGTTTCTGAACGAAAAGGGGAAACGGAGTCTCATCTGGTTCAGGTAGGATGAAAAATAAATTTCTTTTAATTTAATTTAATCTTGTCGACATGGTTTTATTTTTAGTTAAGGATGGGTAGGATTACTTGTTAAGATTATTTTGTTAGGGTCACCCGTTAAGATAGTCCTATTTTATAATAAGCCCTGTAAAATAATTTTGATACAGTCCTAAATACCTGAGGGAAAAAAAAAAAAAAAGGGAAGGTAAAGTAAGAAATCTAGGGGAAACATGGGTTCGAGTTGCTGCAAGTGTGAGAGTGATGCCTGTTTAAATGTTGATGCTAAGTATATGAAAGGTTTAAACAAAAATAATGTTAAATTTTTGAAAAAGTGGAAGTCGAGATATGATTTTGATGGTACACTGAATAAGAATGCCTGTGCAAAATTGGTTAGAGATTTGAAAAGAGATGCGGGAACTAGAACTAAAAAACAAAGACAATTGGGATTTCCCCAAGCACAAAAATGGTTAGAAGAGGCAAATAAACGAGCTATAAAAGAAAAACAGTGCCAGGAAAAAGAAAAAATAAATCAAAAGGGATCACTGGTGCCAAGTGGAAAAGTAGCTTTATTTTTAGATAAGGAGGATGAGCATACAATTTGTGCGGTACAAAGGCAGGCAACTGCCCCACCGTATGGGGAAATTGCTGCTGCTGTACCAGCGGAACCTCCTCAACATCAGTCTGAAGATGTGGGATCTGTACAGCAGGGTGGGTTATTGGCTGCTCAAGGAAACATTGTGACCCCTCCAATTTACCCGCAAATTCCCGTAGTACCCAAGGTTGCTTTGCAACAGGTAGACCAACCTATGCAGTTAAGGTCGGGACCAGCAGGGCAAGGACGTTGGGCCATTAAACTTTCTGACCACTCAGAAGCCCTTCCCTTAATACAAGTTGCAAACCCACAAGTAGGGGATGTTGGACAAGAGCCAACTATTTTAGTTTATCGTCCCTGGGCTAGAGAGGATATAAAACGAGCTACGAATGGTATTCCTCATCCCAAGGTTAATTTTCAAAAGTTTTCTGAGGACATAGTTGGTATGCGTTTAAGTTATCATCTAAATGGTTTAGAGGTAGAACAAGTAGTGCGACAAATCCTGGGTCCAGATTGGCACTTAGTTTGTGGTACTTGGACATGTAAGGCAGATGACAGCACTACATTAAAGCATAATTCTGGGGTGTTAGACACGCGAGTCACTGATCTGTTGAAGAGAATTTCTGATAAGTAGCGTCCAAGAGCAGATTGGACAGTAATAAATCAGTGCATCCAAAATGATGATGAATCTGTAGATCACTATATTGTAAGATTGACAGAAGTGTTCAATAACCATTGTGGAATGATGATTCCGCAGGATCAGACTACTGATAGTCCGTACGAACAGCAATTGAAAAACGCTTTTCTTAAAGGTTGTAGGGCTCCGATAAATAGTTTTATAACTAAGCATATGGTTGATCACAGAACATGTAGACTGCAACCTTTGTTTGAATATGCACGGCATGCTGAGCAACATTTCAATTTAAAAAAGAAAAAGAAAGTACAAGTGTTAGCAGTAGGGGATGATGGTGGTATATTTTTGGTACAGGACCAAAGGGGGCAAGGGCGCCGTGGTGGCGTACAAAGACGTGGGGGCCCGAAATGGGACATGTTTAAACAGGGTGGACATTCAGAGGAATATGAGGGGAGGTTAAAATGTGGAGAATGTTTTAAATGCGGTAGACGTGGGCACTCTGCTGCCGACTGCGAAGAGTGGCAACATCCCCCACAGCTTACGAACAAGGGCTCGGCATGACTTTATGATAGTAAAGGAAGGTGCCAAATTCATTATTGTGATTATTGTAGAGAAGAAGAAAGCGAGAATGATTGTGATGATGATGAGGCAGACACTCTCTGCGATGAATGTCAGGACACCCAGGAAATTAAGGAAGGGCGGGATTGTGACTGTGAAGTCATAAACCTGGCACATTTGGGTATTGCTATACATCTGGATCAAAAACCCATGATAGAGTTTTTGGTTGAGGGACAGAAAGTGGAGTTTTTATGTGATTCAGGTGCATCGCGTACACTTTTGGGTCCAGCAGTTCTACCCCCGAACTGCAAAACAGATGAGTTTGTCCTTGTGAAAGCGGCAAATGGGAAAATCTATAAGGAACCACTGTCTCATCCTCTGTTGTTCACAGATCCACAAACAAACCAAACTGTTAGGTGTAGGGCAATTATATTGAAAGTTTGTCCAGTTAATTTGCTGGGAAGAGATTTGATGCATTTGTTTGGAATAGCGGCAATTCCCACACCTAAAGGCATTGAGGCGAAAAGGTTAGCGGATGGCTTGGTGGTACAAGGAGTACAAGACTTGTTTTACTGGTATAGCCAGGACTTGATTTCAAATGGGCCGGGGAGGGTTGATACAGATTTGATCAACCTAGCTTTAAGTAAATCTAGGAGCGGGTCACCGCAGGTTGCGGCGCACTTACATTGTACTATGTACTACAGACAGGCCCCTGGTCCGGATAAAGAATTTGAAAAAGAATTCTTTAGGCACAAATGTGCAAGGATAATTTTGAATGATATGTTTTGGGATAAGCAAGGTAATACAGTAGTGACCTGTACTTTGACCAAGGAAATGAGTTCTTTATATCGTTCAGGTTATAGCCCACATATTTCAATTACTAAAGCGGTGGGGGCACATTGGGTAGATGTGGCGAAAAAGGTAACAAATTGGGACACAATGTCCGAAAGTCAGTTGAAGGATCAACAGATCCAGGTACAAAAATTAAATTGGGTGACTTGGGCACAACCAAGTGTACACCTCAGGGATGACAAAACAGAAATGGCATGACAAATCCTCCTAACTCAAGAGGAAAATAGTGCATTAAGAGCCTTACCTGTAGATTTATGGTCAAAAGGTAAAGGGGATGTAGGACTGATGAGAACAGCAGGTGAAGTTTGTATAACTCCAAAGTCAGGTTTTAGACCTCGTAAGCACCAATACCCACTAAGTAAACAAGCAGAGGAAGGAATTAAGCCAGTCATTGAACAGCTGAAACAGGTAGGAATTCTTGTTGAATGTCCAGATTCGCCCTGCAATACTCCGTTGTTTCCTGTAAAGAAACCGGATGGGTCATGGAGGTTGGTTCAGTATTTACAAGTAGTTAATTCGGCTGTGATTCCAAGAGCACCGGTGGTCCCTGATCCCTATACATTACTTAATGATTTATTACCTCAGCACAGATATTTTTCTGTCATAGATATAAGCAATGCCTTTTTCTCCATACCACTACATAAGGAGAGTAGATTTTGGTTTGCATTCACTTATCAAGGTAAAAGATACACCTACACCAGATTGCCACAGGGCTATTGTGAGAGTCCGACAATATTTGCACAAGAAATGGCTGCAAATTTAGCTCAGTTTGTTCCCCCAGAGGGAAGCCAGGTTCTGTTGTATGTAGATGATATTTTGTTGGCCTCACCCACGCAGGAAAGTTGTAGAAAGGATACCCTTGCCCTTCTTAGTTTTTTAGCTGAGCAAGGACATAAGGTAAATAAAGAGAAGTTACAATTGTGGAAAGCACAAGTAAAGTACTTGGGTTATTTAATGTCGCAGGAAGGTAGACAATTGGAGAACAAAAGAAAACAAGCAATTCTTGAGGCACCTATGCCTATGACTAAGCGGGAGATGATGTCCTTTTTAGGTGTGACTAATTTTTGTAGAAGTTGGATCCCTAACTATGCTGAGGAAGTAGGGCCATTGACCACACTGATCTATGATACTCCCATGGCGGCTAAGAATAATATACAGTGGACAAATAAGGCAATACAGGCATTTATTAGAATTAAGCAATTGATAGCAGGATCCTCTGTTTTGGGTTTTCCGAACTATTCTAAGCCGTTTGTACAAATGGTTGATTGCAAGGGAGGATATATGACTTCGGTTCTGGTACAAGTACATGGGGATAAACAGAGGCCGATAGCTTTCTACTCCTCCAGATTAGATCCTGTTGCAAGGGCGTTGCCGCATTGTGTTCAAGCTGTAGTGGCGGCCGCCATGGCAGTACAAGCCTCAGCATCATTAGTTTTGTTTCACCCATTACAATTGCGGGTTCCACATTCAGTAACTACTATACTTTTGCAAGATAAGATAACCTTTTTATCTCCTAGTCGACATTTGTCATGTATGACAGTGCTGCTGACACAGCCTCATATGACCATAGAAAAATGTACTATTCTTAATCCGGCGACACTTTTGCCGACTCCAGAAGAAGGTACTCCACACGTTTGTTTAGAGAGCATTCATGACAAAGTACTTCCCCAACCAGATTTAATGGATATTACGTTGATAGATTCTGATCTCATTTTGTTTGTAGATGGATCAGCAAAGAAAGACACTGTAGGAAAAACACTAGTAGGGTATGCTGTCACCACAGAAACTG
Organism: Protopterus annectens; assembly: GCF_019279795.1. NCBI lineage: Eukaryota > Metazoa > Chordata > Ceratodontiformes > Protopteridae > Protopterus > Protopterus annectens. The sequence goes on from NC_056732.1 coordinate 345,876,259, forward strand.
AAGTTTTGGAGGCAAAAGGATTGTCAAACATTTATTCTGCACAGGCAGCTGAGTTGGTGGCTTTGACTCGAGCTTGCACCTTAGGGGAGGGTAAAAAAGTGACAATTTATACAGAGTCAATATTCTTTCTCCACTGTACATGTTTTGCTCAACTATGGAAGAATAGGGGAATGGTTACTGTGACAGGCGAACCAATAAATCACAGAGATTTAATTTTACAGTTGTTAGATGCAGTGCAACTACCACTTCAGATAGCGATATGTAAATGTTCCGCACATACCAACAGAAAAGATCCTGTCTCCAGGGGAAATGCCCTTGCTGATATGGCTGCAAAAAAGGCAGCTCAAGAAAATGATTTGCTTTTACATGACAATGATTTGGAGCCCGGACACCTCTTAGACGTAGAGACACTAAAAGTAATGCAAACAATGACGACACAGAAGGAAAAATGTCGTTGGGTAAAATATGGTATCACTCAACAGAGTGGGTTGTATAGGGCATCAGATGGCAAAATGGTATTACCCTCAAACCTTTTTAGGTATGCGGCATTGGTTAGCCATGGACCTGCCCATGTAGGAGTACAGACGATTATTCAAATAGTGTCTAAGGTGTTTTGGTGTAAAGGGTTTTCAACTTATGCAAAGCAATTCTGTTTATCTTGTTTATTATGTGCAAAGTATCATGCTCAGGGGGGAGTTAAGAAGTCTTAGCAGGCATTCCCTACCCCTCCGTATCCATTCCGCACACTCTGTATGGACTTTATTGAATTGACACCCTCAGAGGGGAAAAAGGTTCTGTTTGGTCATTATTGATGCTTTTTCTAAATGGGTAGAAGCTTTTCCAGTGAAGCATCTGAATGCACAGACAGTAGCAAAGCTTTTGACTACAGAAATAATTCCCCGATTTGGCCTACCAAGACGCATTTACAGTGATAATGGGTCTCATTTTGTTAACCAGATTGTTCAGAAATTGGGTCAAGTGTTTCAAATTGATCTCAAAAATCATTGTGCTTACCATCCCCAATCAGCTGGACTGGTGGAAAGACACAACGGTGTCTTGAAGAGTAAGCTCCGCAAACTAATGGCAGAAACACATAGGTCATGGACTGCGTGCCTTCCGTTGGCACTCCTGTACATGCGGATCTCACCTTCCTACAAAGGATTTACACCATTTGAACTTTTGTTTGGGAGACCATATTACGTCCTGCAGTGACAAGGATTGTTGCCAGCGGAACGTGAGGGGGGTGAGGATCTAGCGGATTATATGAAGAAGCTGCTAAATGACAAATCTCTTGTAACCAATGACTCCTTTGCAGATTCCAGAAATGAAACCTTGTTAAGCGTGGCACCCGGGGACTGGGTGTGGATCCGAATTGTGAAGAGAAAGAATTGGTCATCCCCCAGGTGGGAAGGCCCATACCAAGTACTTATCTCGACACCTACATCTGTAAAGATCGCTGAGAGGACTTCGTGGGTTCATGTCACCCACTGTAAAAAACTCAAGGCTCTTCCTTCTGCCATTGATATTGGTCAAACTCCACCAGACCTCTGAGTGCAAAGTCTGGCTACAAAGGGGGATTAGCCCAATAGGGGTTAGTTTGTCTCAAACCCAGTGAAGAAACCAACGGTGCGAGGTAGTCCTTAGGGAGGATGGCCATGTTCAACTGGTACTTGAACTGTCACATGATGATGATTTTGGTGGCGAAAGTAAATATGTCCATACGAGAAGGAACAGTTGCAAGAGAAAAAGGAATGGTGGTGCTGCAAGCGCAAACAGGTGTTACTACTGTGTTTAAGGTGAAACTTTGTGAAGGAATTTTGGACTGTTCTAAATGGAACAATAATAATTTCTTGACTCATGCAAAATACTTGTGCAATAGAGACTGTACGTCCTGGTCAGGTGTTTTGTGGTCAACAGATGTGAATGGATGAGAAACAAGTGGTGCAGTGATACCAGACAAAGATAAAAGCAGGCAACAAAGAATAAAAATTGTGCATTTCCAAGGTACCAGAGTAGTTACTATAATCATTGTGTCACCACAAGAAAGTGATTCAGGAGTTTATGGAATCGGAATGTCTCTTCCAACTAGAACTGATCCTTTGGGAACCCTCCAAATTAAAGTACAAAGCCTTAGGAATGCTACAAATAAAGCAGATTTTGCCTTCACGAAAGAAGAACAATTGTTACTTGAGACGGGATTTGTACACCATAATGAATGGTTATCTTGGGTTAGATATAGTACCCGAGAAGCACATCATGAGAACTGTATTTCTTGTGCTGAAGGTAAACAGCAATTAGCAACAGTCCCATTGATGCAAGATGAAGGTAACTTAACGTGTCTGTTGAAATTATTCTTCAACAAAACTGAAGATAAATGCAAAGATGAAACTCATAAGCAAAGTTGAGAAACTGCCTGCAGCGATTTCCTATCCAGGTTCGTATATGTGCATTTCCAGAGATGGCACAGGGAAAAATTATGGCAATATGGGACAGAACTATTGCAATGTTACTGTGAATGGCAATGGGAATCCATTTCTGGAGAACCAAACTCATAGTTTAGCAGACGTATGGTGGTTATGTGGAGACAACAAACTCAGATCAAGGCTTACGATTCCCTGGAAGGGAACTTGTGCACTTGTAAAGTTAATCCTGCCATTCTACATTTTCCCAGTTCCAGCAAGCAATTTCGTAAGAGAACTTGAAATAAAGCCGAAGTGGTTGAGTAGGAGAAAAAGAGAGGCACTGAAGCAATCTTTCGATAACGGTGTCTACATCAATAGCATTGGCATACCAAGAGGCGTACCTGATGAATACAAAGCAATAAACCAAATAGCAGCTGGTTTTACATCCATCTTTGTCTGGATTCAACCTAATAAGAATGTGGGCTGGATCAACTACATTTACTATAACCAGCAACGTTTTGTGAACTATACCAAAGATGCATTGAAAGGAATTGCTGAACAACTGGAGGCCACTTTGCAGGTGGCATGGCAGAATCGAATTGCGTTGGATATGCTCATGGCCAAAGAAGGAGGAGTTTGCAAGATGTTTGGGACTTTCTTTTGTACATATATTCCAAACAACACTGCGCCTGATGGAAGTATCACTCGCGCTTTGAAAGGTTTGGAGATGTTATCCGAAGAATTGGCAGAGAACTCTGGGGTAAATAATCCCTTTACAGATTTTCTACAAGCGTGGTTTGGAAAATGGAGTTATCTCATCAGCAGTTTCCTGGTGTCCATTGGAGTCGCTGTGGCTATCGTGGTGGTATGTGGTTGTTGTTGTATACCCTGTATCAGAGGTCTTCTACAAAGACTGGTTGATACTGCTGTTATGAAGATGATGTACCAGCAATTGCAACAGACTGGTGAAAGTGAATACATTGAAATGTGACTCTCTGCAAATGTTTTTGAAGTTTAAAAATTTGTCTTGCCAATGAAGTAATGTATGCAAAGAAAAACTTAGTTTTTACCATATATTGCTGAAATAAAAGACAAATAAAAGTGTTTTCAGGGGGAAATGTTAAGAGAAAAAGTTTTAAAAACATACTGTTATTTGTCTTTTTCCTGTTCTTGCAAAGTGAACATGTTATTTGTTGGGATATGCCTGGGCCTCATCTATGAACAAAATGCAGCATTGCTTATGAACCTGAATGATATCTGTTTTCTGCATTTCAGAATAAAGAGACTTGGTTATAGCTCAGTGAAGCCTGGGATAAGGACGCACGGCCGAGTAAGAGTTAATTTACTAGGGCAGGCTATGTGTCCTGGAAAATTTGAGCTACCGTTGTTGAATTGAACATTTTGTACTTCTTGAACATTCTGTACTAGCTGTGGGTTTGAGGTAATTTGTGATAAACATGTTTTTCCTATATGTTTTTCATAGCCAATTGTCAACGGTCAGAAATGTAACAAAAGTTGTTTTGCTTGCAGTATAAAAGTTGATGTCAGTAAACAAGTTGATCAGATCAGAGGAGATCAGATCAGTCCAGACCGGACATCTTGGCCAACATGCTGTGTAATCTGGTTAGCTGCTAATTAAAGGAAAATTCATCGCCTGAAGCAGATGCGACTCGTTTGAATTTTTTCTTCTGACACTAGACCTCTTCTTCTTCTTCTTTTGGCTGCTCCTGTTAGGGGTCGCCACAGAGGATCATCTGTTTCCATTTCTTCCTGTCCTCTGCATCTTGCTCTGTCACACCAACCACCTGCATGTCCTCTCTCACCACATCCATAAACCTTATCTTAGGCCTTCCTCTTTTCCTGTTACCTGGCAGCTTCATCCTTAGCATCTTTTTCCCAATATACTCTGCATCCCTCCTTAGCACATGTCCAAACCAATGTAATCTTGCCTCTCTGGCTTTGTCTCCAAACCTTCCAACCAGGGCTGACCCTCTAATATACTTATTCCTAATCCTGTCCATCCTTGTCACACCCAGTGCAAATCTTAACATCTTCAGCTCTGCCACATCAAGCTCTGACTCCTGCCTTTTTGTCAATGCCACTGTCAATGCCAATTTCTCCAACCCATATAACATAGCTGGTCTCACTACCCTCTTGTAGACCTTCCCTTGCACTCTTACTGGTACTCGTCTGTCACAAATCACTCCTGACACTCTTCTCCACCCACTCCATCCTGCCTGTACTCTCTTCTTCATGTCTCTTCTACACTCACCATTACTCTGAACTGTTGATCCCAAGTACTTAAACTCATCCACCTTTGCCACCTCTACTCCCTGCATCCTCACCATTCCTCTATCTTTCCTCTCATTCACACACATATATTCTGTCTTAGTCCTGCTGACCTTCATTCCTCTTCTCTCTAGATCATATCTCCAGCTCTCCAGGGTCTCCTCCACCTGCTCCCTACTCTCACTACAGATCACAATGTCATCTGCAAACATCATAGTCCACTGAGACTCCTTTCTGATCTCGTCTGTCAACCTGTCCATCACCATTGCAAATAAGAAAGGGCTCAAAGCTGATCCTTGATGTAATCCCACCTCCACCTTAAACGCATCAGTCACTCCCACCGCAGACCTCACCGCTGTCACACTACCCTCGTACATATCCTGTACAACTCTTACATACTTCTCTGACACTCCCTACTTCCTCATACAATACCACAACTCCTCTCTAGGTACACTGTCATATGCTTTTTCTAAATCCACAAAGACAGAATGCAACTCTTTCTGACCTTCTCTGTACTTCGCCATCAACACTCTCAGAGCAAACATCGCATCTGTAGTGCTCTTTCCTGGCATGAAACCATACTGCTGATCACTAATCATCACCTCCCTTCTTAACCTAGCTTCCACTACTCTTTCCCATAACTTCATGCTGTGACTGATCAATTTAATCCCTCTGTAGTTACTACAGCTCTGCCCATCACCCTTTTTCATAAAAATCGGTACTAAAACACTTTTTTTCCATTCCTCAGGCATCCTCTCACTTTCCAAGATTTCATTAAACAATAGGGCACATCACTAGACCACTGTTGTGTAAACATCCACATTGGTACAGGTAGATCATGCATATCAGACATGTCATAGATATATTGTGTTGCTCCATTGTAATGATAAACAGATGTCCAGATGTGATAGTTTCATAGGAATGTACCATTGATGTATGGTAATACTGCACCCACCCCGTAGCACTGCCACAGGTGTGACCACTGACATTGCATCTCTCACCTTCTTATGTAGGTCCCTTCGGGATACCAACAAGGCAGCAGTCTGTAGCTAGTGAATATGTTTTATGTAGATGTTTGCCAACACACCGGGCATGTAATGGTGATGGTATATTCCATGCACACATCTAACACACCTACCCTGAATGCATGCTGTACATGTGCATGTATTGTTGCTGTGAAATGCACGGTCTCGCAGGGGTGACCATGATGGGGTATTGGAAGGGCATGTCAGACACCTGCATGATAACTAACATCCTGTCATTGTGGAATGTGTCAACAGGGAGTAACATACTGGTGGTAGACATGGCCTACAGTAGTGACATGTTCAGAACAACACCCTTATACAGTGCAACACCAGTGTATATACCTGTAGGACAATGGCAACTGCTGCAGAGATATACTATGGCATAAGGCATTGCAATAATTCACATTATCAGATGGGACTAGGCTGCAACATGTGGTGTTCAGTGTATGAGACACAGCAAAGTGACACACATGTCTAGGGCTTACTTGTCATGCATCTGCATAAAAGCTGAAGGGGGGGTCTCAGCATGAAACACCAGTGCACTGCAGCAGGGATCCTAAGGATGGTAGGAATGGCTCTATCTGCACATAGTCAGGTTCAGGACTTGTGGCAGCAGTAACCCTACCCACACAGCAATAGTGGTGGCAGTGTGTGAACACCATGGGATGTGCACATAAGTAGACCTTGCAATCAGAATAGGGGGACATCTGTAGGGCAGACTGAACATACACTGGCAAATGCAGATGGCCCACCCTGGTATACCCCTGCCAGGAGCAGTGACTGCTGTAGTACACACAACAAGAGGTGCAATAAACCATCATGATATGCCCACATGGTGTGTATGCATTGTGGTCAGCAGCCACACACCTAACACAATCTGTAGACACTGCATGTGAAAGTACAGGACATATGCCACATATCAGGCTCATGTACTGCTAAGACATGCAGTGATGTGGTCCCATGGCAGATCAAGGATGTGTGTGTAAAATCAGTAAAGGGGTATACACCCCCCATAGCCACGGTATGCTCTGATGGTTGTCAGTGTAAGAGTATTGCAATGGTCATACATGGTCTGTTGATGTTGACAGCTGTAAATCAGGCATTCACCAATGACAACTGTCCACATATCATCCCAGGTATGTGTTGCTGAAAAACATAGGGGATGTGAGAAGTAAAGCTGACATAACTGACACAGTACTACACATTTCGCAATAGGTTGTACACCTGTGAGTTGTGGTGCACAATGCATGGCAGGGTGCAGAACAGGTGCACAGCAATACTGTGTACATGGGTGCAGTGGTATCCAGGGGAAGGGGCATCACCTAGTGACACAGCACATGCATTACACACATGTATACTGTTGCTAGCATGGATTTACTCTAGCTGAAATGCATGCTGTTCTGTACCATATGTTCTGCATGTTCACAGATGGGTAATAGGAGGACTGTGTGTACTATCACTGTGCAACCTCACCTGTGTGTGTGTGTGTGTGTGTGTGTGTGTGTGTGTGTGTGTGTGTGTGTGTGTGTGTGTGTGTGTGTGTGTGTGTATCCTGGTGGTTAGCTAGTTTGCTTGCAGGGTCACTCTGGTGAAGTGGAGGGAGGTAGATGCATGTAGGATGCGTGTGTGCATGTGTGTCTTTGTGTGTGTGTGGCCATGTATGCACATGTGTGATTGTGGGGTGTTCATATGGCTATACCTCCCTATGGAACCATGCAGTACATGGGCATGGAATGCCACATTACACACCAGGAATACTTGTCATGTGTGTAATCACAGGACAGCAAATAGTATAATATGGTCCGTAGCATGGAACAGGCATCCAGAGGGAAGGTAGACACCAGGTACACACTTAATATCACAGTCAGCAGAGAGGTCACCTACAACCCACGTATGCAGCTCTACAGATGCATTGAGGAAGTACTAGTCAACACCAGAGAGTGTATCCAAATATTACAGTTGTCAAATAATAGGCTGAAGGAGCAGCATATCTGGCATATACTGAGCAATACATACACATGACATATCAGTGTGAGATATTATGGATACAACATAGTAGCCCACACATATAGGGGCTATGCACATCATTTATGGGCATACAGAGGGTGCATACTGAATGACAGCAGTGAGGACATGTAAATCCACTACACACAGGTCAAGCAGGTAAAGTGGCAACAGGCCTTGTGTTGTGGCCACTTGTGTGGGCATTTAGAGGACTGTAATGTTAATGAGTGGTATCAATGTGTGTATGTTAACAAGTGTGATGCAGGATGGTGTAACACATGGACATATATGTGGGACTGTCTGTAAAGCCATGGACAGGTAGGTATTATGGAGGTGTGTGTGTGTGTGTGTGTGTGTGTGTGTGTGTGTGTGTGTGTGTGTGTGTGTGCGTGTGTGCGTGTGTGTGTGTGTGTGTGTGTGTGTGTGTGTTTACTGTTAAGCAATGCTGTACAGGTTTTAAAGTGCGTTTATTGTTTTCCTCCACAGGTGGTGAGGTGGGTCAGGGTCCCTCCTGCATGCAATCTGATGTTGGTGTCCATGCAGACACCGAAGATGATAATAATGTTGAGGCACAGGTGCGGTTGTCAGGGGCCGACACTGCACCAACATTTGACATCCTCCTTTTAGCCACCCCAACCCTGCACACAGTTTCAGTGCCTATATGCACCCCATCAGTAGTGACCATAGTGGAGGGACAGCTGGAGTTCGGTGGCAGTGCACAGGAAAGTTTGGTAACCATGCCTACTGTGTCCGGTCGCAGCAGGCATAGCCAGATGTCCAACAGGCCACCACATAGGCAGATGTCCCAGGGTGATCATGGTAGGGACGCAGGACATCATGCCCCTGGCAGAGGCAATATAGCTGGTACCAGCAGAAACATGTTTCAGGCTATCATGGTGGCACAGGCACATATAGAATGTTACCACAGACAGGGCCTGAGGCTGCAGAGGGCTGCTCTTGCATCTTCAAATGACAAAGCCTGTGAACTGGCCGGTGCCATCCATGGATTAGCTGAGTTCATGGATAGATGGTCTGATGAGATGATGTCCCTCATCAACTGTGGTCTGTCCATGCTTGAATGTGTGGTGGGAGTGTGGCAACGGCCACGTGGAAGTAGGCCAGCAATGCTAACAGCTGGTACTCAATGTGGATGTGCCAGGACATCAAGGAGTTCCCATAGTAGCAGTAGCAGCCCCGACAGTGCAGTGGGTGTGCTATCCACAACACACCACAGCAGGCCACATGGACATGGTCCTGGCCAATCCCAGGAGCGGACAAATGTCATCAGCAGGTGAGAGTAGCACATCAAGGCCTGTACCCGGACATGCGTGCAGAACCCTGTCAGGCACAGTCTACGTGTCCATGGCCGGAGGCAGTGAACTGCACACCCTGCCAGGTATGGTCTGCAGCTGTCCATAAACACCTGTGTAGGGCAGCCACATGGCAGAACTGTGTGTATGCATACCCACACATTATGCAAACACACCTAGGGCAACCCCATACCTACACACACATCACCTCACCCAGCTCCCCACAGTACTCCTCTCACCCACGCACATGGTGTCATATGTATGGCTATCCTCGGCCTCTGGCAAACCAACACCACACCCTGTGCATATGATGATACCTGTGTCCCATCCCTGTCATCCATACCATCAATGCAGGGACAAGCTGATATGGTTCTGAAGCACACCGTGACTGTACAACAGTGTACCACAGTACTGCAGTGTAACATGTTGCAGGCAGTAGAGTGTGAGGCATATTTGGCAGGTAGTGTAGCCATCCAGCAATGATGCCTTATAGCTGTTAGTAGCACTGGTTGGTTGTGGTCTCTATAATGTTATCCATTTTTGTTATAGGTGTACATGTGTCAGCACTAGGATGCCCTGTACATATGATGATACCTGTACCACATCCCTGTCATCCATACCATAAATGCAGGGAGAGGCTGATATGGTTCTGATGCACATGGTGACTGTACAACAGTGTACCGCAGTACTGCAGTGTAACATGTTGTAGGGAGTAGAGTGTGAGGCATATTTGGCAGGTAGTGTAGCCATCCAACAATGATGCATTATAGCTGTTAGTAATACTGGTTGATTGCAGTCCCTATAATGTTATCCATTTGTGTTGTAGGTGTACATGTGTCAGCACGAGGATGGTCTGCAGTCATATTCCACAACAAGGTATGTCAATGTGCTGGCACCATGGCTGTGACATATCTGGGGTACAGTCGAACACATTTCACAGGTTACTAAACTGGTTATTGCCTGTGCTACCTGGACAGGTGGCCCGCTGAGGTGTGTATACCCTGCAACCTGATGTAGACCCATCCACATACATGCACACTGTTACTTTGCAACACTGAGACTAGACCCCTACCTAGCTATGTCGTGATACTGACGTATGGCTTACATTGTACACACCGCACAGCATTTAGGGTGAGGTGTGTCCCAGGTTACATGGTACATGCAGAACATCCCCTGACATGTACAGTATGCTAATGGGGGATGTAATGGGTGTATTTGGACGATACGTAGTGTGACATACTGTCATATACACATTTACAGACACATAACAGCCAGACACACATCTGAGATACCTGGGCCTACCGCTGCTAACTAACATGACCGTGTCTCCAATGTGTTAGAAGTAGGCTGCACACATCACATGCATAACTGGCTTGGATTGTGGTAACAGTTACCTGTATGACTGATGGTGACAGTGGTAACCATAATGTGGTACATGGGACATATACCTGGTTTACCTTGGTGTAATAACAGTGTACACAGCACCCACATCCTCCACTGGATATTGTACTCCCTAAAACCCATGATGACACTCTGCCATACCCACCATCACACACTGGCCATGACTGCGATACAACCCATAGTATACCCCAACATTGGTACTACAGGGATATGCATCTCATGCACATGCCACACACGTAGTAGGGTGTCAGTCAAGTGTAGGTTGCCTGTTCATATCCCAGCTGGAGACCTGCCATCTGCACATCTGTACAGGGACTGAAGTCATCAGCTTGGCAGGTAGCTATGCAGTAGCATGAGTGCATTGACAGACCAGTAAGGGATATATACTGTGACACAGCTCACACACTAGGGTTACAACAGGGAGGCCTCAGTGTCCAGCCATGCAGAGGCCTTGGTGTCCAGCCATGCTCGCAGGTGTGTCTGTTGTCAGTACTACATTAAGCAATCTGCTCTTGCCTGGGTTAGCACTGTCAACAGTAGTACTGCCATGATACACTACATGCCAGTGTGACATCACATACCCTGGGCTACTACACCTGCATGTAACACATTCACATGCATAACAGTGCTGTACAGGCCTCATATATGTCTGTGTCCCACACATGACACTCACACCCCTTGCTACTGTAATGAAAGCACATAGGTGCATGTATTGTACATGGCATTACATACACTTATTGCAGGTTATCAGACTGGGTTGTGTGTCCTGGTTACCAGGGCTCAGCTACGCTTAACAAGTATCAACACTGCTGCAATATAACAGCTAAGCTGATTTGTGCACTGGTAAGCGCTGCCTACACTGTGTAAGTGCCCATAGCTTAGCACTGATTAGATTCATGCAAACCCACACAAACCTGCTTAAAGCTGCTCAAAACTGCCTTAATTACTCTGTATCCAACCCCCCTTGTCCTGCCCAGCAACAAAATGAAAAGCCCTTACAGGTCTTGAACCCAGGAACCTTTACACTGAAGTCACAGCACTTAACCACTACGCCATGACCACTGTGAAGACTGCTGTTGTTTTACCAATATAGTTGTCAGTACACATATTAAGTAGTATTGAACATTTGCCTGTAGTTGTAGTCCTTGTTATTAATATGACTGTTGCATCACATATGTTGATTTATCATAATGTGCACATAGCAGATACATATGGTGAGATACATGTGGGAGGGTATACACAACTGTGACGTTTACTCATGACAAGAATATGGCTGTATACATATAATAGCTATATATATATATATATATATATATATATATATATATATATATATATATATATATATATATATATATATATATATATATATATATATATGTCTACATGTACATACACGTATACTCATACATATGTCTGTATACAGATCTGTATAGAGTTACATATATATGGCCATGTGTACATCTCTTTGTATGTACATATATGTGTGTATATATATATATATATATATATATATATATATATATATATATATGTATATATATATATATATATATATATATATATATATATATATATATACATATATGTATATATACATATGTGTATATATAGATATACATATATGTATATATAAATATATGTGTATATAGCTATATATGTATGCACATCCTATGTGTATAGATATGCCTAGTTCTGTTGGTATATATGTAGATATCTATAACTATATGTGCATACATATCTATTATGATATACCTACTACTGTCGATATATATATATATATATATATATATATATATATATATATATATATATATATATATATATATATCCATACGTATATGTGCATATGTTTCACTATTTGTATATGTGTAGACATATATTGCTCTGTATATGTATATATCTGGGTGTGTGTATGTATATCTACGTATATCTATGTACATATACATACCCATCTATATATGTCAATATGTATATGTGTAATTATCTATGTAGATATCTGGATAATTATATGTACAGATAGTTTCACCATATGTCCTGAACATGGAGGGTAGCCCTAACTCAGCCCCTTTAGTCCCAACTTCGTAGTGCAAGGGGATGTCAGGTATGTATAGCAGGCATATAAGTAGATTATTGCTACTGTAATAGGGATTGTCTTCACAGACATGCTGTGTGTGGGAGGTCACATCTGCTTTTAACATGTGCACCATTGGCTACTGATAGATATCCTAAGGACATCATAGTACAGTACTGCTGCTAGCACGTAATGGCCCTATGGACTACAGCAGAGATATTGGCCAATATATGTGGACATTCTGACACACTCTGTAGAGTCCAGAGGTATACACAGAACCCCTTAGTGCAAAACATGTGGACCAAGCCTGACAATATGGATGTTAACAGCCATGTAGATGGGTATAACACATAATGACTGGTATACATTTGCCCCCATAGGTTATGTATTCACACACCCCTGTCTGTCCTGACACATAACTTCTGGTACAGAGGGCCATGGCCACATACTACCCACTAGATATTGACATACATCTGTACAGCATCCAACTGCTCTGTTTGACATACATGACTGTTAAGGGAGGCCCGGCAGCAATACATCTGGCAAGTATCTGGACATGACATCTCACTGGGTAAGTACACTAAGCATGCTAGGCATGTAACAAAGCACTGTGCAGGCTACAGGCAGACTGGCTCAACACTGGTCTATGTCTCGTTTTTAATTTCTCCGAGTCTTTTGGGTTTCTAATACCATGACGGGAATGGACCCCATTCTTAAGTCAAAGTATGATTAAAGTTCATGAAATTAGTATTGCTTCACTCTTTGATGTTAGCCAAAAGAGCTCTTTGCAGCACCCGCAATTTGCCCAGTAATGACTCCTTCTGCAATTCATATGGTGTTACATGAATTGGTAACATATCTAAATATGATTGTAAATTCTTTTTTATAAGACCAGTTGCTCCTACTACTATTGGAGCTGTCTGGGTATCTTTCTTCCACAAGGCTCTCATTTCTGCCTGCCAATCGAGGTATTTTATGACTTTGTGTCTCTCTGTATGCAAGACACTGTAGTCACTAGGTGTGGTGATTTCAATGATCAATGCTACTTTTGTCTTCTTTTCTTGGACCACTATATCCAGTTTTCTAGCATCTGTCTTTTGGACTGCTGGTATTGGGTGATCCCAAGTGATGCAAACTTCATCATTTTCTATGATTCTCTGTGGCTCATGTTTCCAGTGTTTTTCAGCCACTTCAATACCATAATGTTTTCAGTGTTTTTCAGCCACTTCGATTCCATAATGTTTTCAGTGTTTTTCAGCCACTTCAATACCATAATGATCTCCTATGGGGGAATGAACATGTACCTGCATATATAGCAGGCTCTACAGGCATGTCACTGCACAGGGTAAGATGCACGTGTGAAAGTGCATAACCACAACCAATGTGAACACAACCACAGCCACATATGGTAAGATAGCATAATATTACAGTATATGGACTATCTGTTCAACACCATTCTCATATGTGCCACTCACACACTAACCCTACATATACTGGGCCACTACATAGTGTGGTCTGATGCCTATCTGTGGTGTGGGACATGTGTGTGTATGGCCCTACAAACATGTAAGCCAATACGGTAACATACAGTGGAGCAGCATGTAACATCAGATAAGATGGGACCAAGAAAAATTACTTCTACCACAGTCTGTACACAGGCCAAAGTACATATTAACAATACACACATTGTTGACATTCACCATAAGTACACAGACCTCAGTACTGTACAAAGAACCACAGAATATCCAGGTTATGTCATCAAATATGACCCCTACTGTACATAACATGTGTAGCAGTCTGATATCTCACTGGCTTGTTATCAGACATGAAGGCACTAATTATGGCGTACAGCACATATGTACCTCTTAATGCATGACATATGTACAAAGGTTGACAGAGTTGTGGCTGGAAGCACATACACAGGACCAATATTGACATGTTGCTGTGATAACCTCATACATTTACTGTTGTAACAGGGTTTGTTGCAACTTATGTCCTATGAGGGATATGAAGTCAGTAACAGTAACAGCTTTCACCATCTACAGACTGCAATCCTCACACTACCTTCTGCAGTTCACAGATAGATGCTCTGTGGATAACACATGAAACCAAAGGCACCACACACTTCCCAGTCTGCAGATGACCCTACAGATGGGGATTCCTCATAAATATAGAACTGACATGGCAGGTATTAAAACATGTAGGACAACCATATCAACACACACCCTGTTAAGCAAACATTACTCCAAATGCAGTATAGAAGCACTTACAGTCTGTAGTGAGGTCAGGTACATTCCCCTCCTGTGTGTTGCCCTGTTTCCACAGTGTATGTTATTAGATGTAAATCTCCAATCCATCTGAGATGCTGTTTGCCAAACAACAGATCGAGTTCCTGCTCACAGTGAATAAAAAGGCCCAACACCAACATGATGTTCCTAGATATTGGAGTGTGTTTCCATGCAATTAGCTATGGGAATGTTACCACAGCTGTTCCACATGCAATCAACTAGGGGAGGGCTGCAATTCGTGCAGAGGCCATCAGCTGATCATGAGCATCACTTAAAATACACATGCTGCTGCCTAAGCAAAGCAGGTGGAGGTCTCCACATCCACCAGAGAGGGGGTGAGAGAGGTAGACAGAGGCAAGGACAAGTCAGGGAGGGGGAGTAAAACTTAAGCATGTTTGTGTCACACATCTACTAGCCCAAGGTATCAAATCCCTGACGACTATGTAGTGCTATCACATTTTTATGCAGTTATTGGATGCACCACATAGGTTACATGTTGTGGAGCCCTCAGAATGTATATATGATGGTGAGTGACATCTGCAACAGGGATATGGTAGCTATACGGTAGGTGTAGTACACGTACCTGTCCGCATGAACAGATTCCAGTGTCAACACAGCCACATTCTTACAGGGACACACACATATTGACACACTTGGCAGGGCCAGGAATACAACTCATCACTAGTGAGATTGCCACAACACATTACTGTGCAGGTATCACATGTACCACAGGGATCATACGGAGAGTATATGGGCAAAGGGTATGGGGAGGTGTCTGACATCAGACAGCATGCTTCAGTATGCCAATGGGGGTTGTAGTGAGTGTGAATGTGAAGATACACATCATACAACACACACACACACACACACACACACACACACACACACACACACACACGGTGCCAGTACTGACATGCATGGGTGCATTGATTCACGGGTGTGTAGTGGTCAACTGTGCCAGATGGCTATACAAGGCTAGGTGATGGGTATACCTTGGTATCAGGCCACATGACAATGGTCTGCATTGTGGCTCAGGTCTGTAGTTTCTGGATTTGCCCATACAGGTGGGTATTGTATTCACCATCCAGTCACCTGGGTGACTATTGCATGTGGCCAATGCTGTGCATTGCTTGTCATGTATGTGTTCCTTAGTCCATGACATGGACAGTGTCTGTGATGTGTACACCTCCCACATGCATGTACAGAGACATTTGGAACTGTACCTGGGGTGTCTGGACCATGTTGTGTACACAGATTATCATCAGATGTGTCAGTCCTGACCTCATGTGGTGGGAACTGTTAATGGAAAGCATGTTTATCCTGCACCTACATTGATAGCATGCTAATGGCATTCCCTGGTGTCAGTGTCATCTGTCTATATGGGGCATGTTTTCAGGCATGGTATGTCCTTTGTGAGTCACATTTGATGGCACCACAGGTGTTGCAGGTGTCCAGTGGGGAACATGGGGAAGGTGCACTGTCTGCATGTACATGCCTATTGGACAGATGGACAGGATGCCATGCCCTCTGTAGGCCACTGCAATCACTCCATAGTTACTATCAGTGGGCAATATGCAGTGTATTACCAACATAGTGGCTGTTGCCTAGGCAAGTGTGTGTGTGTGTGTGTGTGTGTGTGTGTGTGTGTGTGTGTGTGTGTGTGTGTGTGTGTGTGTGTGTGTGTGTGCATGAGACATGGGTTGAGAGTGTTCTTTGGCTAATACTAGGGTTGCTAACTTTGTTAGCCTGGCCTTGGTGTCACATGTATGGGTATGGATTTGCACCCCAATCTCTTGGCTATTTCACATCTGTTATCCCTGTATGGTGGACATTGTGATATATACTAGCGCCACCATATAAGAAATCTGCAAAACCCACTCCACATTGGGCCCAGTTGTTACACACTCACAACCACCTCCACACAAGATATGCGTTACAAACACAGACACACATACCTGTCATCTCTGGGATTAGAACTCCTACCTAACTAGTTTATTATATTACAGCAGTACGCAGTTATAGTACGCGCCATGAAGATTACTGGAGAGCTCTTTCCCCAAAGGTGCATTTCACATTGAATGACATCAGCAGGATTGTCAAAGTAGGGCATTTGAATTGTAGTGAGTGTGGCTAGGCTAAAATGCATTGCTCCCTACACTGACATTGAAACACACACAAAACATCCACAACCGACATGTGCAGGTATAGAACCCAGAACAGAGGTCTATATCACACTACAGCATGTAGCTGTTATAGGATGCACCATGGGGATTATTGGTGAGCTCCTTCCCCAAAGGTGTATTTCACATTGGATGACATCAGCAACATTGCCAAAGTAGGGCATTTGAATTGTAGTGAGTGTGGCTAAGCTAAAATGCATAATTTGCTCCTTACACAGACATTGAAACACACACAAAACATCCAAAACCAACATGTGTAGGTATAGAACCCCTAACATAGGTCTATATCACATTACAGCATGAAGCTAGGATGCACCACAGGGATTACTGGAGAAATCCTTCCCCAAAGGTGTATTTCACAGTGAATGACATCAGAAGGATTGCCAAAGTAGGGCATTTGAAATGTACTGAGTGTGACTAGCCTAAAATGCATTGCTCCTTACACAGACATTGAAACACACTCATAACATCCAGAACTGCCATGGGTGGGAATAGAACCCTACCAAAGTTCTATATCACTCTACAGCAGTACGCAGTTATGGCACACACTACGGAGATTACTGGGCTACATCCTTCCCAGAGGTGTATTTCTAGGTGGATGACACCGGCAGCTTTAACAAAGTAGAGCATTTGAATTGTATGTAGTGTGACTACCCTAAAAGGCACTGCTCTCAACACAGACAGACACACACACACAAACACACACACTTGCCATGTCTGGGATTAGAACTCCTACCTAACTAATTTATCATACTACAGCAGTACACAGTTATAGGATGTGCTACATAGATTACTGGGCTACTATTATCCCAGAGCTGTATTTCTAGGTGGATGACCAGCAGCCTTGTCAAAGTAGAGCATTCAAATTGTATGGAGTGTGACTACCTTAAAAAGCATTCCTCTCTACAAAGACAGAGTCAGGCAGACACACACACACACACACACACACACACACACACACACACACACACACACACACACACACACACATACTTGCCAAGTCTGGGATTAGAACTTCTAGCTAACTAATTTATCACACTACAGCAGTACGCAGTTATGGCATGCACTACGGAGATTACTGTGCTACACCAGTCCCAGAGATGTATTTCTAGGTGGATGACATCAGCAGCCTTACCAAAGGAGAGCATTTCAATTGTAGGGAGTGTGTCTAACCTAAAAGCATTGCTCTCTACACAGACAGAGACAAACACACACACAGTTGCCAAGTCTGGGATTAGAACTCCTACCTAACTATTTTATCAAACTACAGTAGTACACAATTACGGCATGTGCTATGGAGATTACTGGGATACAACCTTTCCAGAGATGTATTTCTAGGTGGATGACATCAGCAGCCTTACCAAAGTAGAGAATTTCAATTGTAGGGTGTGTGCCTACCCTAAAAAGCATTGCTTTCTACACAGACAGAGACAGAAAGACACACACACACACAAACACACACACACACATACATACACACACACACACACACACACACACACACACACACACACGCACGCACACACACACACGCACACACACACACACACACACACACAGTTGCCATGTCTGGGATTGGAATTCCTACCTAACTAGTTTATCACACTACAGCAGTACACAGTTATGGGACATGTCATGGAGATTACTAGGCTACAACTCTCCC
This sequence comes from Protopterus annectens, assembly GCF_019279795.1. Lineage (NCBI taxonomy): Eukaryota > Metazoa > Chordata > Ceratodontiformes > Protopteridae > Protopterus > Protopterus annectens. The sequence goes on from NC_056732.1 coordinate 345,894,895, forward strand.
AAAGGTGTAATTCACAGTGGATTACCTCAGCAGGCTTGTCATAGTAGGGCTATGGGGAGGGCAGTGTGTGTGCATGAGCCATAACCCATTCATCTAGAGGTTGACACACCACATGCGGGCAGACACAGGGTCATATTTCACAGGTACGTGTATACAGCTGCTAGATGACTACTTCCTTGTACTTTCATGTTGCACAGCTAGCACGTGCACCACATAGTCTGTAATGCTGACAGATACCGGTGGCTATAATCTGCAGTGAGTGACATCTGTCCCTCATGTGGTTGGGGCCCTTTGACTGTGTGCTGAGTGGGACAGGCCTGGATGGCTCCTTGTCACAGTCACCCTCTTCCACACATCTATGTATGTCTACATTTGGGTTATTATAGTGTGTTGTCCTTACATATATGTCTGTATTCCTATCCACTGTGTGTGCATGGCATGAGTGGTGCATACTAAGGAGTGTCTGCACTAACATCTGCGACTGCCAGATATGTCTGGTCCACTGTTGTTTGCAGACATGGCCTTCATGTGTTTAAGTGTGTGAGCATGCCCAGTATGACCTTTCAGTATGTTGTGGACTGACATTGCCATCATTTCTCTAAGTGTGTGAGCATGCCCATCTGTATTTAAAGTGTGAATCGAGTCCAGGTAGCTTGTACTGCAGTGCTGACCTTTGTGTTGTACACCTACAGGTAGCATGCTGTTTCTGCAGGGTATCCGTCGATCATTTGGCATTGACTATTTCTACATTTCTACACAGGATTGGGGGGCACACCTGACTGTTACTACATTTCTACGTAGGATGGGGGGGGCACACCTGACTATTTCTACATTTCTACACAGAATTGTGGGGCACACCTGACTGTTAATACATTACTACATAGGATGGGGGCACACCTGTCTATTTCTATATTTCTACACAGGATTGGGGGGGCACACCTGACTGTTATTACATTACCAGGTAGCATTGGGGGGCACACCTCTCAATTTCTACATTTCTACACAGGATTGGGGGGCACACCTGACTGTTATTACATGACTACGTAGGATGGTGGGGGGGCACACCTGACACTTGTACACATTTGCTATGACTGTGCTGGTATATTAGGTACTCCATTTCATTCTGTATTCTTACCTATCATGCTGGCTAGAGGCATACCAATATACTACAGATCTTAGTTTTGATTTACCTACATATTAGTTTATGACTTCCTACCCTTCAGAACTAATGTCCCACTGCCTGACCTGCTGTAGTCTGTCTGTGTAGGCCTGGGGGGGGGTGGTTACCCATAGCCATCATTCAGAGGCCATAGCACAGGCTCTGTTTGGGTTTTTCTACACTTGTCCTGCTGGCTGAGACTGTTGTTGAGTATGTGAACCACCCTGACTGGTATGTGTGAGTCATATGGACATACATGTTGCTCAGCAAATTTCCTGCAGTCGGTTATGTCACCCTGTGTAATAATGGCTACTATGGTGCCTCCAGTATGTGTTACAGATGTCATGGTGCTACTATGGGTGTCTACTTTCTGCTGCCATAACATTCAGCCAGCCAATTCCCTTGCATGCTCACATCCATAAAATAGATACAGGTAACGACACATTCTACTCCATTTGGCAATTGGTAGGTTGATTGACTTACCTTGTGGGTGTGCCAGAATTGTGGATGGTGCTGGAGGGCTGCTTATGTCAGATTCACATAGTACACTCCCTATACATTGTTGAGCCCAGATAGTGTCATGTCTGGCATCCCTTTTACTGTATGTGTGAGTCAGAGAGAGGGGTCATTCCATGGGTCCCTACTGTGTCAGTGTATGTGCTATGCGTTGTCTCTTTGCCACAGCCTAGGCATACTGGGCATGCCTCCATCTGCCTACTAGGGCAGGCTCAGGTTGTTCCTCCTCCGTGTCACTCTGTGCCTGTGCAGGCCTTGGCATTGGTGGGGGGCTGTGTGGCCCTGCCCCATGCTGTTTCTGCTGCAGCTGTTTCCGCAGGATGATATTGTGTAGCATGGCACATACCATAACAATTTGGATACATGTAGCTGGTGAGTACTGCAAGGCTCCACCGGATGTGTCCAGACACTGGAACAGTGACTTGAGCATCCCAAACACATGCTCTATTCTAAGTCTGGTCTGTGCATGCGCCTCATTATGGTGTTTTTGTTCAGGTGTGTGTGCATTTCTGATGGGTGTCATCAGCCATGGCTCCAGTGTGCAACCAGCATCCCCCACTAGGTGACAGTAGGGGATGTCCCCATTGTCAAATCTCTGGTACAGCTGCGTCAGATGCCGAATGTGGGAATCTTGATAGCTTCCAGGGCAGCCAGCACAGACATTCATTATAATGCCCTGGCATCACAGACAACCTGGCAGTTGATGAAGGGGATGCCCTTGCAATTAATGTAGACCCTACCCTGATCACCAGGTGGTGCTTTGATGTGTACATGCGTGCAGTCTATAGCACCCACTACCACAGGTTATTCTGCTATTTGGTGGAAGAGACGCATATTTCTGGCCAGCACCTCACGGGTTTTGAGGAAATATACGTGCTCACTGGCATGTGCTGACGTGGCATCCAGGAACTGGTAGAATACTCTGGATGCTGATGCCTGTGAGACCCTCATGATATCCCCAGTTGAGCTTTGGGAGGTACCTGTGGATAGTATTCCTATGCCTACACATACCTTGGTATCCACTGGGATGGGTTCCCCTCGGTCAGTTTGGTGTGTCAGGTGTGGCTGGCACAGCTCAACAATTTGCTGTAGGATATCTCTGTCCACCCTGTAGCACTCCACTATCTCCAGCTCATGTAGCCCCTGGTAGGTTACCCTGGGTCTGTATACTCTTCTCTGTCTCTTCACTGTGGGTTGATCGGCAGCATTCACATCCTCACCACCCTCAGCCTCTTGCACATGTTGTTCTATGTTGCCTGCTGCAGACCCTCTCATTTTGTAGCTTTGTTTGTTAAAAGTTCCTCACTTGTATACACTGGTGGTGTAGAATGTGGGAAAAACCAGAGGGGAAGGTGTTTGGATAGTTTGTAGTAGTGTTCTGGGCTGGGCTGGTCTGCCGCCTGTATAATTGGCTGATTCTGATACATTTCACCTGCCAGCTATGCTAGTTCACCTTGATTACTTTCCTACTGCTGTTTTCCCTTCCCATTGCCTTCCTCTTTAAGCCTGGGGGCACGCCGCGCAAACAGAGTGCTCAAATGTGCACAGTGCTGCTATTTCCTGGTTTAACTTTTGTCTTCTTCCTTTAAAACCCGGTGTGTGGTGCACACACCCGCTTAGACAATGTAAAGCGTGCTAGCCAGATTCAGATACACCCCCTAGCTTAGCTGTGCTAAGCTAGGAGCAAACCCGAGCCACAGGGCTCCAGTGCACTTACAGTATGCCTGACACCCCCCATGATGTCACCTAACTCCTAGGCTTGCACCAAGCTATTCCTACTCTTATACTGTTGGGACCTGACTAGCATGCTGGGGAAAACTGGGATTCACTATCATTCCCCTCATTTGCATAAAATTGCCTGCTAATGCATAGTTACATGTCTCACACTGAGCCACCCCATTTAGCAACCACTACTCACTGGCCATGTTGTCCTCTGCCTGCCATTGACTTGCATGGCAGAATAGAGACTTTAGTTAGAATGCTTAATTTTGGTTTATTTTGTTATTCCCCCCCCCCCAATCCCGTTTGCGTGCCGCTGCCTTACACTTAAACAGTCGAGATCGGCTAAAAAAAAAATAAAAGTAGATTTTTTTATTTTTTTGGATGTTTGCAATGCCAATGGCCTTATACTTGGCAATTGGCATGCTTCCTAGATGATATGCAGCCTTTATTTGGAGTTGTCACGGTTCCGTTTTGGATTTTGCAGAAATGTACTCGGTTACTAACCGTGTACATTTCTGCAGATTGCACTAGTCCTGCATGGCCGGTTGCAAGCTTCCTGGATCACAGATTCACCTCATTTGCATGGATTTCTCCTGCAAATGGGGTGATTTGCATACAGGGGCTTAGTCCGTGCAGGACTAATCTCGGAGCACTTGTGCATGCCCCTGCTGCTGTTCCTGGATCGCACGGCAGACATATTGCCTGCTAGGGCTCCTGCACTGATTTTGCACACCATGCAAGGCATAGAATCTGGGGGAATGTTATTTTCTTGCTAGCATGTTAATTGTAATTTCGTAACAACTCCATCATATTAAAGCATATACAACAGTATAAAAAGTCATTAGCTAAGTTTTTCCCTTTTCCCTGTTCTTACTGTAAACAGAAATAAACTTCGGAGTTGAAACTGTCTATTGCTCAGTATTATTGATAAAAGATAAATTTAATATATTAAGTTTGTCTAAGTATTATTAAAGATTTATGACTTTAGAACTATAGATAATTGTATAAAAATAAAATGTTTTACCTTGTCTTCTTTGAGGTTGATTCCTTTGATTAAAAAGCACCCTGCTTGCCTTATATTTCATGTTGTTTCATATATTTGACATTTTACTAAGTAATAGGTCAATTTAATCAGGATTTGTTTAACCTAACAGCATGAGTATAAAAAGTGGAATTTGTCTTCTGTCTTTTTTTTTTCTTTTTCTTATCAGTTGTATTCCATTTACTTCTTTCTGCTTGATGCTTTAATGAAAAGCTAGTCCAATCCATTTCTTCTACTTTATGCAAGGTTTTGTTAGTTGATAAATAAGATACAGTTGCTTCCAATGTGTAAAAAGTTTTGAGACCTTCAGTAAAGAATATTTTTATTCTTGCAGGAAACAACAAGTGGACTTTAAGCTGCCTTTTTTTCAGTTCCTTTATCAAAGGCAAGCATTCTTTTCTCTTAGATATTACTTCTGCTGAATAGTCATTATCAAATCAAATTATGTTGTCTTTATACTTAACTGGTGAATTTGACCATGTTGTTTTCAGGATATGTTCTTTGTCCTGTGATGAAAAAAATCTGTTATTGACCTCAGGTTCTTCTTTTTTTTATTAGATGATGAAGGGAATTTTAAAGATCTATGGGCTTTTTCTATACCATATTAAAAGATTCTGGCAGTTTTAAGACATCTGCTAACCAAGTAGTAAGGAAATTCATCATGTTATCTTCTTCTATCCTTTCTGGTAGCCCATAGATACAGAGGTTATTTCTTATGGACCTATTCTCTAGGTCATCTATTTTATTTAGTAATGAAGTATTTTGTTTAGAGAAAAAATCAAGTTAAAGTTCTTGTTCTGTAAGTCTACCCTCTACATCATTCAGTGATTCTTCCATATCAGCTATTTGAGACTTCTGTTGTGTCATTAGTTCTTGTAGTTGTTGTAGTTGCTTTGTAGATTTTTCTTTAACAGTGTCTAATTTACTGTTCATCTTGTCAAATTATATAGATGAGTCCTGTATAGTAGTTAATAAAGACTGCAGTTCCTTTTTCATTTTCTGGTCCTGCGAGGTATTCTTTGAGAAGTTCATTTTAAGTAGACGTTGATGCTTTTTCTTCGTATTTTTGATAGAATAAACAATGATTTAAGCCAAAATATGTCAGTGTAGACTTCCAGTGATATTAATAGAAGTAACTCAGCAAAAATAATAAGCCTACATAATCCAGTTTTTGAACTTTTCTGTCAGAAATATCTTTTTGATAGCAGAGCTTAGAAAAGATGCTGTCAACCTGTCTGCATCTTGGCATGCCCCCTGTGATCTTAGTTTCTGATGGGGTAATGACGATACACGCATTGCATGTGTATGTTAGTCAGCATGGTATAAAATGTGTTCCATATGTGTGCTTGTATACATGGTATGTGATGAGGGTGATGATAATGCTGAATAAAAAGATAAATGAAGATTAGAAAGGCCTACATGTTAAGATACTCTGTTGAAGAGCAATTCCCTTCAACAATGCCTCAGGTATCAGGTGCCACATAAAGCTTAGATGGTGACTAACCTACATAAAGTATATATCCATAGTGAGCCCTCAGAATAACTGAAACAGTTTTAAGATCAGTTCCATGAAAGCTTCACTTCAAGATCTCTCAATGAAGAAATAGTTTCAAAGTGTTATTTCACCCATGCAAGAACACTCATTGAAAAATGAATAAAATCAACTCAAAATGGACCCCATCCAGGAAAACTGCAGCAAACACGCTGAAATACAAGGAGAAATGTTTGAAAACATGAGGAGACTATAGCAAGTGTACTTGAGCCATCAACATCTGGGCCATACTACTTCTCAAGAAGCAGCTTGGGTTCAGTGCTACTATTTTGCTTCTGGTGAGAGAAGGAGCAAAGGATCATTAATTCCTAGATTTGTGCAGCTCACTATCTGCACTACCAGGCAAATAGCACATCCAGGGATCAACTCCAAACTTCATAGCTTCAGCCCCTATTAGTATGCACCAGGAACCATGGACTTTCACTCTCCATCTGTCTTTGTAGCCAGCTTTGTTGAAATGGGCACCCTCAGACAATGTAGCAATTGCATCTTGTTTACTGATAACTACCTAGTATTAAAACAAACTGCCTCAGTGTGTAAGAGATACAATTATGTAATGTTATTAGCGGCAAAGCTCTCAAATAAAGCCACTACAAATAGCAAACAGGCCATCAGTACCACACAATATATGCTTAAGCTCCCAAACGTAACCTATTTAAACCACAAAGGCCTCCTAAATTAACCTTTGAAACAAGTACCCTCAGCAACCTCACAAATACTCAACTCAGGTAGCAACTTCTATCAAACATGCATCTAAGGCACTCAGTGTCTTAAATCAAATGCCCATAAGACAATCCTATGCACAATCCAACATCCTAGCCATAGGTAACTCCATAGTGAGACACACTGATATACTCCTCACCAAGTTGAGTAAGGACAGGGTCACGGTTTGCTGCCTATCACTTTTTCAGGATTCTCCACATCACACAAGCTCTCATATCCTTGTAATACAAGTACACATATGACACAGTCATAACACAGTTGGGAATAAACAACTTGAGACATGCCTCCCTGGACTATATGAAGAGAGTCCTGATGGAGCTCTCAGAATAGGTGACAAAAGCAGGTATGAACCTAGCCTTGAGCAGCATTTTACCATCATGAAGAATGATGCTGCAATAGGAACAAAAGACTGTTTTCAACAACTGGCTTGGCTTCAGGTGTTACTCAGGGGGGGGGGGGGCAAACATACATATCAGCCTATGAGGAGATGGTAGATAGTTCTAACTTCTTTGCCAGGGATAGCCTGTACCTATCATCACAAGGTTTTTGTATACTGGCTACAGCTGCTTCACACCCATAATACTTTTTTAGGCAACATCAGTCTTCATAAGCTTCCATCTTAACAAAACAAAATCTCAGTAACATCAAGGTATTGTTACTCAATGCTAGGAGCCTCAACAAAAACTTCAGTTGCTACAGGCACTGCTTACCCTGGCATGCATCAATATACACATCATCACGGAGACCTAGTTCAAGACCATTGACATCACCTCATCAGTGCAAGGTTTCAACACCTTCCCATATTCGGTGTAGCCCTATAGATGAAGGCACTAAAGGTGACAAAGTTTCTATATTTGTAAAACAAATTATCACTCCCCAGGTTCATTGGACAGGATAACCACCTGAAACTCCTCCATGTCCAGCTTAACATTAATGAAAGCCTTTATCACATCATAGGTAACTATAGAACTGTATGCACCCCTTGGCCCATACCTCCTACCTAACTAATATGGAATCCCTATGCATTAGACCACACTCCATTCTCTAGGAGACTTCAACTACCCTTCCATCAACTTGGAAGACTTATAGTCCCCTAATATATATGCCCAGAGATTTCTGGACTTCATAAAAGCAAACTCTCCTGACTGGTTAGTCTACACCCCAACCAGAGGAGACAAAATCCTGGACTTGGTTCTCACCAATATGGGAGAGCTGTATTCCCATTCAGTTGTACCTTTCTTCTTCATCAACTTCATCAACTATGACCATAAGTCAGTTGCATTCACCATAAGATTGATGCTGGAAACATCTACAAGTGGTATGTATAGATTATGTGAAGACTAATGTATGAAAATTGGGTGATACCCTGGTTAAATCCAAAATCCTTCTCCGATCCATTGACCCCACTGCATATCTGTAATCCTTTATCACAAACTTCTACGCACATGTGAATAGCTGCATAGATGAATCTGACCCCCTCCAACGCAAAGATAATGCAAATTTAAAACAAAACCCCTAGGGTGGAGCCCAAATATAAACAGGATCTACAACAGAAGAAGAAAGAACACCTTATTGCACACAATAATAAATGTAATTGTCAAGATGTCATAAATGCTAAACTTAAAAAGGAACTCCAGTCCCTGATCAAATCAACTAAAGCTACATATGAGGTAAAAGTAGCTACCTAGGCAAAAGGCAACCATAAACCCTTCTTTGACTATGTAAGAAACCTCAAAAACAATGCCCAGCACTGCACAGAGCTAATAGTAAAATATAGCATAAACTTAGACACTAAAACATAGCCAGTCAACTAGCAGATACATTTATCTCTAACTTCTCCCCATCTCTCCCTCCCGTATTCTGATATCACATACCCACATCTATGCCCCCCTTTGAATCTCCCAAGAACAAGTCTTCAAAGCATTTTCCAAGGCCAAGCACATTGCCTCAGTGGACACGATAACATACCAGACTGCCTGCTGACCAGTCTAAAACAGGACCTGTCAATCCCCTACAGAAGCTAGTCAATATCAGCCTCCAAACAGGCCTCGTACCAGAGGAATAGAGGTGAATAGAGGACAACAACTTTTACCCCCTTGCACAAAAGTGGGGAATCAACCGACCCAGGTAATTATAGATCCAGAAATCTAACCAGAGTCATCTATAAACTCTAGACCCAAGCCAGTTTGGTTCCTCAAGAGAAGACTCTGCCTGCTTAGCATTGTTGACTTCTTCAAGAAGGTTACTGAAGCAATGGATGAGGGAAAATCAGTACACACTGCATACTGAGACCTCAAAAAGGTGTTCAACACCATCTCACTCTCAGATATTGTTGATAAACTCTCCCAGTTAATGTGAATCTCTGCATAACTCACTGGATAACAAATGGGCTCACAAACAGAATGCAGGAAATTAGGATAAGTAGCTCTACCACCTCCAAAAGACCCGAGACTAGTGGTGTACCTCAAAGATCAGTCTTTGGTCACTCTTCTTTGGCATTTACCTCTTAGAGGTCAAAGCTAAACTAAAGGGCTTGTGGCTGATCAAATTTGCATATAACTGTAAACTTGGTGCCATCATAAACTCTCCAGAGGCCACCAAGATCCTCCAAGAAGGCCTTTCCCAAGTAAGTAGCTTGTGTCATAATCATGGACCAAAACTAAATGCCAAAAAATGTATAATAGTCCCCTTTGACAAGCATGATGTCTCCTATAGCTATCATAATGGCAACACACCCCTGACATTTTATTCAATGGTTATGGACCTGGGATCCTATGTGGACAACAGCCTGGCCTTCAAACACCATATATTCACTATTGTAAGAAAGTCATTTTTCATTTTGCAGCTTATTAGTAAGGGTATGGCTTCTAGATCTAGGAAGTGATCATTCCAGTGTGTTTAGAACTTATGAGGCTAACCATTGAGTATAATCCCCCCTTCAGTATGTAACTGTCCAAGCATTTAGCACAAGTTGAACAACCACAGTGCATTTTCACCAAGAGCATCAAGGGTCTAAAAAAAAATTACACCGACCATCTCAAAGCCTTACTCATGTTATCAATATCATACAGGCTACTGAGGGTCAATCTCTGCCTCACATTCAGATCTCAACAGACCCTATATTCTCTGAGCTGCTGCACATCCACAAGTCCAATGGTAAAAAATCACCCACTCAAGAGCTCTTAATCTCTTCAGCAACATAAACAGAACCCATCGGAGATCCCTTCTTGAAATCATCTTGCTCTCCTCATAAAGCAAAGTACTTCCCTTACTGTATTCGCAAATGTGAGGGAACCACAAATTCACCCCTGGTTTAGAATGCTTATCCTTTATGGATGGGGTAACATGTAAGTGTTTGCTGGACTCTGGGTTATTCATACTTAAATTACAAGGGTTAAGGTTTTCAGTGGAATGCATGGCTAGGCCTCTAATGATCTTCTTGGATCAATAACCCAGTAAGTACCAAGAACCTTTAAAGGAGTAATTTAAAGAAACTGAAACCCCTCTCAGTGATGTTAATAGAATACGGAATGAAAAAGAATTACAGACTTGGAAAATAAAGGTGGAATAAACTTAGAAAAATAGGAGTAACAGAAACAGAGGAATGAAAGAATTCAGACTATTTTCTCACATCCTGGCAACCCAGATTTCTTAACCTCCAAGAAAAACTTTCATACAGTATAGAAAAGACACACAGGTCTCTTATAAAGTCCACCCCACCATACAACCTAAAAACACTCCACCAAGGTCAATTTTACTTAAATTTAATTCACTTCTAGATAAAAAAATTGGTATGAAAATCTGCCTGGTATAATCCTCCACTAAAACTGGGCAACTTTAGCTTCAGTGTTGACAATGATTATTCTCCAAAAACAATGAAAAAAAGAAAGACATATTGACCCTTACCAACAAATTTTGAACAAAAGGGATATAAAGACACTTATATTATACCTAGCCAAGCAGAAGATCTTCCTATTTATTATTTATTTTAGTTATTAAATTTGTTTACCAGGTAGTGTCTGACTGGGCCAGGGGCCCATTTTCAGTGGAGACCTGGGTAGAAAAGCTTCACAATATTAGTTACAACAAGATTAAAAGAAATACAATTGATAAAGCAAAAAAAAAAAAAAAAACAGGCAATAGTACAGACAAGCAATTATGTATATCCAACTGTGCTATTATTTAATAAGGACAAATAAAAAATTAGAAATAGTAGATGGGTTGTGGTCAGAATTTGATGTGGGTTAGCTGATTCTTTAATACGTTAAAAGAAGCTGGAATAGTTATCAAAACTAACAAGATAAAAGTCTTTACTGTTAGATAAGAAATGGCCTGGACCTATATTCATTTTAAAAAGGCAAACTAGCAAGGAGGACTTGAAAACTTAATCAACTACTACAAAAAGTCAAAGGACAGATAAACAGTACATAATGCTACTTTCTGAGACATTTAATACATCAGTATTTGTAGGTTAATGCCTTCTCTCTCTCTCTCTCTATATATATATATATATATATATATATATATATATATACATATATATATATATATATATATATATATATATATATACACATATATATACATATATATATATATATATATATATATATATATATATATGGGTCTATCTGACTTGGTCGACATTTCATTTAGTCGACAATTCATTTAGTCGACATTTCATATAATCGACAAGCTTTTTAAGTGGGGGCTTCCACACCCCAAGTGGGCTGTGCCCCACCCCCTAAATATATATTCTAACTCCAGGGTCGCACGATTTTGGGGGAGGGGGCAAAAGCTTGTCGATTATATGAAATGTCGACTAAATGAATTGTCGACTAAATGAAATGTCGACCAAGTCAGATAGACCCATATATATATATATATATATATATGTATACAGAGAGAGAGAGAGAGAGATAACACAATTGTACTATACAGTCACATTTTTAAATGATTGAAAGTGTATTCAAATGTTTTAGCATTACTATTTCACCAGCTCTGTTGCCTATATAATTGATGGAGAAAATGTAAGACAGTTTTATTGTGGCAATTATAGAAACAAAACATGAAATCACTTAACGTGATTGTTAGTTCTGTTTTATCAACTACATTTTAATATTAATGAAATGTAAATTGCAGAATTGTTAATATTTATATGTTTATTTAATGTTTCTGTTGGTTTGCCAGATTTAATAGTTAAAAAGTACATGGCATGAGTCAGGGAACAGTGACTATTAAATTAAAATTGAATGCGCCTCCTTTTAGGAATCTAAAACCACTTGGATACCTTTGGAAGTACTGCATGTTTCCTGGTTGGCAGTTTTCAGGACAGAGCTATAACTGTATCTTCAATTCTATTTTTTCTTCTTATATTAATATAGATAAGTAGTTAAACATAAATATTATTAATTCAGTATTAAATAAAATAAATCTTTAAATATGAAGTGACTATGAAAGATGTGCTGTGTAGGCAGGTTCTGTGCTTATATGTCTCTGCCACTATTTTTAAAATAAGATCAGTCTTATTTAGTCAACTAGAAAGGTTGTATAAGGACATTTGTAATGAAAAATCCTATAACATACATCACAATAAAATAATACAGGTTATAAGCAATTATTTGTATGCATGTACTTCCAAACCCACCAATTCAACCTTTATAAATATAGTTCTAAAACATTTTAAAACTTTATTCAAATGTACCAGATTCTTTAAAATGGATTTTTCATTTTCTTTTGATACCTTACACCTGGATTTATAGACGGTTCAGATAACGAAAAAGATGTCTAAAGTGGAGAACATTTAGTATTGTTGGTCTGATTGTCGAAAAAGAACACCAGTACTACTGTTTGATAATTACACATAAATGTAGTATTGCTTTTTAGAAGACTTGTTACTTGTCCTAAGTATCTGTCAGCTTCTAATAAATAAAATACAAGGTATAGCAAAGAAACTAAAGTGTCTCCATGTTTATGTGGCTGTCTTAAACTGAGTTTATTAAATAAGAAAACCGCAATCATAATATTATCTAATTTATATAACATAATTTTACCATAGAGATTAAAATCCTTAAACATGTTGGACTTATCTGAATTCAAATAATTATCCAAAATGTACTGCTACTAAAGCGTCTTTGCCAGTAGTGTTAAAAAAAGATTCTTTCTGTTTTGAGCGGTATTGGAAAACCTGTTCCCTTGGTAGCTATATTGCTCAGCCCAAGTGCAGAGTGTTAACGTCAGCTCCTTTTAATATGTTCTTAGTAGAGGAGAAACGTGTGGGTTTTCTTCATCTACTGTACAGAGTTATGTATGAAGAAGTTTCTTCCTAGGTTCATACTAGGCTAACTGCCCGTATGGGCCATTTTAAGCCTAACCAATTACCCCATGTCAGAATCAAACCCTGCACTTCGTGTTTCTAAGGTAAGCACCTTAACCATTACACCAACCTCCCACCCATGTGGACTTCATTAACTCTGTGTTAGGTTCCTAAATTTGTTGGTCTTTGGTGATTTCAGTATTTGGTTCAACAAGAAATCCAGTCCAGGCATATGAATTCACTTGTATTATGAAGAGATTCAGCTTTGCTCAAGTACTTGCCTTTGTGACCCATCAATTTGTCGATACCTTGGAAATGGTGTTCTAACTCAATGGGATGACATCTAATTTGGTGGTGACCACCAACTTGTCTGTTTTGCAGTTAATTTACCCCATTTTAAACTGTTTAGTCATGAACTTGTGGAAATCAGGAATTTTAGTGCACTAAATGCTGAACAATTTATTCGTTCATTGCACTGGTCCCTTTCAAATTCCAGTACCGGCCTGTTTTACTGTTCTTGTTGTATCTTGTAACAGGCTTGTGAGACTTTTCATGACTTGTATAGCCCAACATGTGTATATCATGTTCACTTTGTTCTCATGTACTTTATTTTAAACTACTCTTCATGGACTCGGATGACTAGAATAAATATTGAGTACAAATGATGGGTCTATATCATGTTATCGAACTCTTAAAAGTTCGAACATCATATGGTCGACACCATATGATCACACTTTTAAAAGTTTGAATGTTTCAACAGAGATCTCCATACAGTGCAGAATGGGAAGAATTCCCTTTTCTACACTGTAGTGCGATCTCAGAGTTGGTATATTTAAAGAACAGGGGTGTGTGTGGGGGGGGGTGCAGCGTTCAGGTAGGTTTTTTTTTTGGTTTATTTTTTTTATTACATTTTCGAACTTTTAAAAGTTTGATCATATGGTGTTGGCCATATGAAGTTCGAACTTTTAAAAGTTCAATTATGTAATATAGATGCCAAATGATGATGAAATGGCATCACAAAAGATGAATGCAAGCTTCCTAAACATTATCTTTTCATCCAAACAGAAATCACAGAAAAGGAGATCCGTTATTCCTTTCTAAACAGATTTCTACTGCAGTCACTGGACCATCCATCCTGTTCCAGGGGGTTGACAGGCTGTGCCATTTGACTGGTTTGACTATTGAAAGAGCCTTTTCACCCAAGGAATGTGAGTTAGTTGGGTTGTTGATTTTTTTCCATCTAAGCTTATGTCCTCTGAGGCTGGCTATTCCTTTTATGATAAGCTCAGGGAATTATGGCAGTATTTGTCATGACTGTGTACTTTGGCAGTAAACTGAGTTTCAGATAATCAGTTACACTGAACTCATGACCCAGGTTTGAAACCTATATCCACTTACCTGCAGTTTCGATCCTTGCTCAGCCTAGGTGGTTCTGTCTAGACAGACTGGAACCATTTACCAAATATACCATTACTACTTCTTTGAGCTGTGGGGTCCATACATTGAAACCTCTTAGCACATGAAATCTGGACAAAGCTAAATATAATGGGGAGATAAATGCCCAAAATTAGGACCAATATTTAAATATTGTGGTTATAAACTTAGAACGTTGTTAGAATAATAGATATTGTGTTAGCACGCATTTTCTGAAGGATATGAAGTCTGAAACTCAAATGCATGTCATTATTAATGACTTCAATCTTCAATGATTTGCCAGAAAGTCACACATTTTATGAGGAAAATGCCAAAATATGATATAAAAACCTGAACATTCCATGAAAATCTTAACAGTTGACAGGTATGATAGGACTTATAAACACTTATAAAGAAGATAGTTGTGACTGCAATCTTTCTTCAGCATACCATTTCTAACAATCAATTTATTGTTAGTGTTATAAAGGAAGTGGTGTGTAAGTCAAAGCATTGAGTATGTAGTCACTATGTAGTAAATAGTCTTCTGATTGAGGAAGAGTAATGTTACTATTCTGTGTTGTCCTTCTTACCTCCACGCAACATTTCACACAGTTAATCATGATATCCTAATAATTACCTTTGGACACATCATTTAATTTCTGATACTGTTCATGACTGCTTGCTTCCTTCAACTAATAATGGAGTCAAAGTGTTGTGTTTAGAATGTATTCCTTTTTTCCTTTCTCTCTTGGTTCCAAACTTCTATTGAGCCTAATAGTGGGACTATTGATGTTTTTCATGTGCATGCTTCAGTAAGGTGACCTTATTTGAATGAGTATGTTCATGTTTCACACCTGGCTGAAATGCAGAGGAATAGCTGGCTCATGTAGTGCCTGGTACAATTCCTTAATATTGTACCCTGTACCCCTTCAACATTCTTGAGGAGTGAAATAAAAAAAGTTCACAATCTAGTGGCTGGTGCTCCTGAAATGCAGGAGCCATCCAGCCAAAGAAGTCCTGTTTTTGCATTCCACCCATGCTCAGATGAGGAGAGGAGCAATTAAAAAAAGTCAGCAATCAGGGATGCAGCATCCAATCCGATACCATTAAAAAAATCTTTGTATCTTTTAAACTGTAACAAACTGCTTGCTACAGTTTATACCATGCATGGAGTACTATATCATTCAGATTTTACTTAGAAAAAGAAACAGACAAATCTTTATATCATTTTTAACTGTAGCAGACTGCTTACTATAAATGTAGCAAGCAGTTGCTATAGTTGACGCTATCCATGAAGGGCTAGAGCACTCAGAATTTACATCAAAAATAAAGAAAAAATATTTATATATTTTAAACTGTAGCAAACTGCTTGTTACAAATAGAACAGGCAGCTAATAGACTTTATACAATGCACATAGTGCTACAGTGCTCATATTTTTTAAATAAAAAAAGTATTTCTTTTAAAGTGTAGCAAACTGCTTGCTACAACTGTAGCAAGCAGTTGCTACAATTTAGACTACACACAAGTGCAACAGTGCTCAGGTTTGCCTACAAATGCAATACTTGGTTTTAAAAGCTGGTACGCACTAAAGATGGCTGATCATGCTCCCAAAACTTTATGCCCAAAGCAGTTGCTCCTTCATCCCTCCCTAGCTACACTACTGCTGAAATGTATCATTTCTTATGACTATGATTTATTGTACTCACTAACCTCTTCTTGCTCAGCCTCTCCTCCCTATCTTCCTTCCCCTTGCTCTATATCTATACACTATAAGTAATACTTTCCAAGCACTGTCTTAAACAATTAAGTATACCTACCAAGAATTGTAAACATTATGCTCAAATTAAAATTGTAAATTGTGTTTTATCTTTTTTCTTCTTCTCACAATAAAATATTTATGTTTTCTCTCTATCTACAACACTGTAAATAATTGATTATGTATCTTACCAAGATGTTCTATAACTTAGCTTTGTAAATTTGAGCTTTTCTCCCAGGGCCTCAACTGAAAATGGGCTTTTGTGACCCAGTTTGACTTTTGTGGTAAACAAATATCAATAAATAGATAAACATTTATTCTTGCTGTTATGCAGATGATACCCAATTTCAACTCTTCTTTTCTCAGGACGAGAAATTAGTCACAAATAATCCTGCAAAGGATGAGGAAATATATAATTATCCTGAAGCTAAATATGCTTAACTATGGCCATGGCAGTTCATGTCACCCTGAAGAACTTGAATTGTCTGTCTTTCAACCCCTGTATTATTTATTGCCAGTTTGAGGCCTGACATCATTACTAAAGTGTGTCATCTCAGAATTATTCTAAGTTGTACAATGACTCCTAGGAAGCATGTTTTGATGAGGATTCTTGCTATCGACTGAAGAATGTAACCAGAGTCTGTGGTAGTATATGCTATGGTCTCTTCAGAGATAGAGTATTTATTTATTTAGTTTAGTTTAGTTTAGTTTACATTTATTTACCGGGTAGAGTCCGACTGGGCTGGGAGCCCATTTTAAGTGGAGACCCGGGGAGAAAAGCTCCAACAACATATAGCACAATTTAGACAGTGGACTAAAAAACAATATAAATCAATACATATTAACCAGTTTCAACAGTACAGTACAGCATTTACAGTATTTGAGAAATTAGAGTACATATTGGTATATATGATATAATGTTAAAACCAGCTAATAATGTACAAGTGAAGCTCAGAGGAATTTTAAACAATATAGATTGATTAAGAGGTGAGAAAAGACAGCTTGTAACTAGATAGAATTGTGAGAAAAGTATTAGTGAGAAGAAGAAGGTAAGATAAAAGAAAAAATGCAGAAGTGGAAGGAAAGTAGACTGACATTAATGCACTAAGAGAGAAAAAGTTATGGTGGGAATGTAGGGGAAAGGGCAAGGTGATGCTGTAAAAAAAGAAAAATTAATCAGGAGAGCAACAGGGGTGTATTTGTATTGTAGTGATTTGTAATTCACTTAACCTGGGGATTTACAACTTAGAAGTAGATTTCCACAAGCTGGTGCAGAATTTTCCAGCCAAACTGATTCATAGGATCATAGGTTCATAGATGTTTACTAGGCTAATGACCACATGGGACCTTTTTAAGCCTAGACATTCATGCCAAATCTCTGACAAGTTCAGATACCCTTGATAAGTGTAAGCATGGCCCTGGGAGATTAATCATTTACAGGTTACCTGTGTCCATTAGAGACATAGGTGCTAAACCAGAGATGAATTTCCAGTTTTCCATCCAGTTGTCCAAGTTGCACTTGAATTGGGTTAGGGAGGAACTCTGCTTCACATGGATGCGGAGCCTGTTCCATAAACAGGGTAATCTCTAGGATACATACCTGTCTCTCCAACAGGTCCTATTTATATCACAGACATGATTTAAGTCTTTAGAATGGGTAATTCTGGTGCTGTTTGCTTTGTGGATATGCAGAAGGTCCATCAGAGTGGGGTCTGACAATGCCAGGCATAGGTCTCTCCTCAAAAGCCTATAGGAGACAGAATACAGGGATACGGCCTTGAGGCAGTCTGCATAGGATATATTACTTACATCTTGTATTCTTTTAGTGAGAAACCTTTGTGGACGTTCCAATTGTTGGATATGCCTGGTTAGGTACATACCAAAGAGGCACTGTACTCAATGATAGGTCTGATGAATGCCGAATAAGTGGGACAATGACTTCCTTGGACTTAGATGCCATACCTTTGTTTATAACTTGTGTAACATAGAATCATTTCCTCACCACTGTAGACACATGATTAACTAGCACTCCCTTTTCATCAACATATTTTACTAGTTCTGTGGAGTCTACACTGTCTGCTGATTCATTCAGAAATAACTGACAAAGTTCTGCTGCTAGTAAAATTAGCCCTGCTTGAGTTAGGCCTCTCCTACTAAAAGATCTCGTTGTCCCATATAAATCAGAAATAACTCAGTGATCTATAAATTTAGGGTTGTTGAATGTCTTCATGATGTGCTTGGATTTCTCCTTTTTATTTAAACTGTTGTGCCTTTGGAACCTCTTACCTTAGTGTCTATGGGTGTCACACAAGGGTCTGCTTTATAAGGTCCCTTATTACCTGCATTTTGCATCTTGGCAAAGATTTCTAATGATTTGATATTTATTCCATACTTAAACTAATACAGACTCTTTAGTGTTTTTATACTAATTTATTAAATTTTATTAGATTGTGCTTAGATTTTTATTGCTTTAATTTGAAACTAAACAAAAAAATGGATAGTATTAAAACATTGTGACAAGAATAGAAACCATACTGTTTTTACCCTGATTGAGGAATGAGACAAATGAAAGACATCTGGTCAGTAATTTTTAAGAGTCCGACAAGTGAAATATACTGTAATTATTTATTTATTTATTTATTTATTTATTTATTTATTTATTTATTTTACAGAGGAATCGTTTATAATGTTTTTTTTTTTTTTTTTACAGAGGAATAGTTAATTATGTGTCTAATTCTCACCATGGGGAAGTTGCACATGGCAGATGCAGACTTGGCGAATGCATACACCCAACCATTAAACCAAAGGTGGGGCTTGCAAAGCTGAACACATTTTTAGTCTGAGACCAGAGAAACTGGGATGTAGTTTAAACAGTTTGTATTTGAGAAGTAAGACCTGGTCAAATTTGAGCAGCTTGAATATGAGATACTTAGATAAAGGTAGCCCTATTTGTAATTAGTAGCCACTTGTTTTTTTTTTTTTTTTCCAGAGGGACAGACAGCAATGTTATTAATCTTTGTAAAGAGACTTGAAAAAAGACTGGAAGCATATTAAATTATGGTACTCTGAGGCTGCAAAAAAATCTCAGTAGAGCTGATCCCTGTCATGATAATGGAACTGGAGGTCACATGTAGCAATGCAGGCTGCAGCTAGGTCTGGTTCATTGGGGCAAATCCATAGAGACCTGCAGTAATACAGTGGGAGTCCATTGTACTTCAATGGGTTATTGCACAGCTGGTTCGTGCTTTTTGTAGACAGAGGAAAAAACATACACTAAGACTGACTCAGTACAGTCATGTTCACTTTATTAGACAAGCACATTTTCAATACAAAGCAATATCACTACAAAATAACTAGTTCTGAAACCAAATAACTGATTTTTGTAAGAGGTATTTCTGTCAAGTAGGAGTTTTGGTTCCCAAACAGAATATCCAACCATACACAAGTAAACTGAAAACATTTGCAAAATTCAGGTCATACCTCTCAGTTGTACTGCATTATGAGAAATGTTCCTCATTTTGAGTCTTAAAAATGTTGTGCTCCTTACTCTTCCACATTGGAAGGGTCTGCCACATATTCTTTGTAAATATATTTTAACTAATATCCATAGTAATATATTTAAATTAATTCATCAAAATAACCTTACATAACTATAAAATAAAGCATGCAGTGAGCTTCCTAATTGAAGGTGTCAGCATGCTGTTAGCAAGCGTTGCTCATTTTGCCCATTTATTCCAAATTATGAGGGGTAGTGTTCCACGTTTAGGTGACGGAAGGTTGGGAGCTATGCAATGCACGCATAATTAATGAGTCTTCACTTCCAGAATTTTCTTCCTGTTTTATAGTTGTGTAGAGGTAATGTCTCATTCATGTACTGTGACAATTATGAACAGTCTGTGCCTTTCTATTGGAAAAATAGACTCCCAGAGCTATAGCGAGACATCTCTGATTCTGCAACCTTAAATGGATGATTGCCCATGTGATTTAAAGTAATTGCAATGATTTGAGATTGATGGATAACTTTCCAAAGCATTTGTTTAACTTTTAAAGTTTTGCTAGGGCCAGATCATGTAAGGAAGAAGACACACCAACTGTGATGCACAATATTATGCTACATTAATAGTTTCTTTCCTGGTGGATTCCAGTTTTATTATCAGAAATGACATACATTGAAATCCATTCATTTTACCATCAAAACAACTATGGAATTCATCTTACTGATTTTACAAACATGGAGAATGGCTAAACTGTCTGATATTATATCAATAACTGACAATGTGGGTGTGGTATATTGAAGATTTACCCACAGTTGATGTGGTTTAATGGCTAGGGCAAAGCCTGAGTGATTAAACAAAGCCAACTGTGAGTAAATCTTCAATATACTACACCCAGAAGTCAGTTATTGCTATTATACAATTAGATTATTTAAGATAAAAATTACTTACTTTTCTTAAATACTCCCCCGGATTTACAATTCCTCAGTGCAGAACTAACTTAGTCCTGCATGGAGGCAGCCGTTTAGGAGGAGGATGGCAGTGCGCCATGCATAGTAATGAGGTGCAGGCTCACTGCCTGAGCTCCTAGTCTTACATTGAGCGTGTAAGAGTGCAGGGGTTGTGTCTGAAAGCAGAGCTCTCAGAATATACATGCCCCCGCAATGAAGAACAGCAGAAAGGGGTCAGAAATGAGCAAGACTGCTCATAGGTGTCCGCATATCCCTACCAACAGTCCCCCTTGTGTACAACAGCAACAGTATACATAAATGAAATGAACAAACCCTTTTTTTTTTTTTGTAAAAATTTCATTAAAGCTAACTGTAGGTGTGCAGGTGTGCCCATCGCTTAGCTACACTTAATGCAGCTTAAATGGCTGAAGAGGATAACAAGGAATATATATGCAAATGAAACAACATAGCAATAGTGTAGTGGGCAGAGCATTCGCCTTACGAGCAAGCATTCCCAGTTTGAGTACCACTGCAGCACATTCCATTTTCCATGGCAAAGCATGTTATGATCAATATTTATGTTGCAAAACCCACTAAATAACATATATTTATGAACTGGAGTACTGCAGTAAATGCACATGTGAGGTTTTAGTGTCATAATGAATAAAGCACTAGTAAGCAGGTTTAAGCACCAATAAGCAGTATTAAGCATATTTAAGCATTAGTAAGTGAGTTCAACCCCGTTTGCATGGCGGTAAGCAATGTCTACACTCGTTAAGCAATTTTAAAGCTAACTCTCTGTAAGCAGATGTAACAGCAGGTTAGCAGTGCTTACCATCATGCAAACCCGCACAAATGCGCTTACAAACACTCAAAAGTGCCTTAATCACTCTGTATCCAATGGCCCTTGTTCTGGCCATCAACAAAATAAACAGCCATGCAGGTCTTAAACCCAGGACCCTATACACCATAGTCACATTAATTAACCACCAAGCCGTCACAGAAGTACAGAAGAATGAGCTATTGGTAAACAAGTCTTCACCATAGTAAAACCAAACTGAATCTGTGAAAGGAATCAGTATGCAAACATATCTGCCTTAACCCACTACATAACATAAATATGTGAACCGGAGTACAACAGTAAGGCCAGAAGTCAGGTGTAATTGTAATAGAGTGTTGGAGTCCCCAATAAAACACAAGGACCCCATACAGTGTACGTACACATGAATCATGGATACCAGGCATACATATAAGGTGTAATGAATAATAACTCAATGCCAAAAAGGAATTATAATGCAAAGTCTAATGTAAGCAATACTAAGCACTGCACAGGCCAGCATAGGAGGTGTAAGCAATGTGTAGGCCAGCTAACTCAATGTGCCCAGTGTTATATTCCTTTAAATAATGCCAACCCTAGGTAAGCAGGTTTGCCCATAGCTTAGCCTTTTCAAAACCAGCCAATCATGGAAAAGTGTGGGAAATCAGCCCTACTTAAACCCAAGAGGCAGGAATACATCTCATAACTGGTTGTAGCTTCCTGTTGCAGGCACAATGGCAGTAAGGGGAGAAGGTGTGCGCTTCCGGGCGCAGTGCTGGTGCATCCAGGAGTCCAAGGTCATGGCAGAACTCCTTGTCAAAGACCATGATCAGAGACTGCTGCAGGGCCAGTACCAGGGCTCCCAATATAAGGTGGAGGCCTGGGACCATCTTGCCCATGACCTCACCAGTGCCACTGGCATACCCCAAACTGGTGAGCAGGTCAGGCATCACTATGCCGACCTGAAGCCTCTTGGAGGAGTGGCTCCAAGGGGCTAGAGCATCAGGGGATGTCCATTCGTGTGTATCACCCCACTATGTGTGCAATAATTGATAGCTCAGGTATATCATGGATAGGTATGGCTAAATATTCCTCTTATATCCCCCACAGCTGCAATGGAGTAGGCCACAAATCAGGAGGCCCACGTCAGTCACCTGGCAAGGTTGCGATGTGAGGCAGGTCAGTAATACTCATGCAATTAATGTCACAGGAAATAAAACTAAAAGTAGTAGAAAATTAATTGCCTGTATAAAACCTGTATACTTCAAGGCAAGTACTGCATACACTAAAGATTATGGCAGGAAAAGTCTCATATCGTTTATATGTCAATAAAAGTGTAATAGCCTGACAATAAAGGTCTAACTGCTGGACTGCATGTGTATACTCTGGTATCATATAGTAATGTAGATTAGCAATCATGTAATAGTACTGTAGTATTAAGCACTGTTACTCACACTGTGCACCATAAATTGAATGTGTAGGAATGCCTGTATATGACAGGTGTAATCCCCAGAAGTCATTTAGTACAACTGAGAGACACATAGACAGAAAACAGGGAAAATGAAAAACAAGTAATCTCCGTGGTATCCCCGAAGTCTCAAAACAACCCACTAAAGTGTAGTAGGTCTAAAACCAAAACAGTGTAAGAAACTTCTCTGTGTGGAAGATTTTCAGTCCATATATTTCTAGTTAATCACTGTATATTAATCAGATCAGACAATAATAGTAGAAGTAGCGAACGTAAATTCGTCAGGTCAAAAAGTAATAATAGAAAATATATAATTCTACAGCATTACTAAGTATTCGAAAGTAATCCAAGCAAGGCAGGCAGTCTGTTTCCAGTCGAAAATCCTTTATTAAGTACACAGGCAAGCGATCCAAGTAAAACAAAAATAGAGTAATAATTTCCTCACAAGCTTTCTAAATATATGTATGCTTTTTATTAGGCATGGGAGTGGTCTATTGTGCTGTAAAACAAAGTGTTATTGGTACACATGTTAAATTCACACCCCTTCCCCCATCAGTGTGACATTCGAGGTGGTCCTGCCCTACCTAGTAGCTGTCATAATAATATATAGCCCTAATGTACTTTAATAGTACATCTTATTTAACCAAATTATTAAGTCTGTGATTTTATACAAGGCAATATACTACATGGCTGGAAATATATCAACCTTAGTTCATTTTGCGATCAAAAATTATATATAAATATATACATATACATATTGCATGTAAAAATCAGTTTCTATTTTCATAACCTATTGTTAACAAAGATCGCTTTCGTCCTTCTAGACTTCTTCAGGTCTGTGTACAAGAACCCTAAAAACCTATATAATTGTATAATTAGTTAGTATTGTTATTACCATCATTTTGAATAAAGTGGAAAAAAGAGAACCAGAAAAAAGTAAAAAAATATATGTATGATGATGGAAACAAAATATACACTTAAATTTCAAATGATTTAAATGGTATTTAAAACCAATTTGTAGAAAAAAATAAAATAAAATACACTTAGTCATGTAAACAATGTGGCAATTTTCTAAGTTCCAGTGCACTTTTAATTGAACAGTAGTAGTTTAGTCCAGGCTTTCTAAAAGAGTTCAGCTTTAATTGCCACATGAGTTCCTGTTTCTCCAGAATATTCGGGATGTCTCCTTCAAGATTGCCCATGTCTATGCGATCCAGGATCTGGAACTTAAAACCTGTGTGTCTTTTATGAAGCGAAAGGTGTTTGGCTAGTGCATTATTTTTACATCCAGAGCGGATTTCTGACAGATGATATGAAATCCTTCACTTGAGTTTATTTACAGTCTTGCCCATATAGAATGCATCACATTCATTGCACTGTGCCCTGTAAATTACTTTTTTAGTGTTACAGTCACCCCCTGCACTGGTTTTAATGATCTTCTTTAAATAAGGGCAATAAAAACTATCACCTTGCTGTATAAATATACAAAATGTACAATTAGTTTCACATCTTTTAGTGCTTTTCGCACATGGTCTAGGTTTAAATTCAACAAAACTTCTAATATTCCTGGCCTTCCTATAAACAAATGATGGGGCTTCACCTAAGATGTTAATCAGAAAAGGGTTTCCTGTGACAATGTCCCAGTTTTCTTCAATAATATTTTTGATACTGTGATAATCCAAAGTTTATGTCAGGATGCAGCTATTTTTGCATTTGTTATTCTCTGTGGGATTACTTAACATTTTTCTACTGGGGAGGTTGAGTGAAGGTGCTTCAGTCCTTTTCAGTTCTACAATGGGTTCCAGGATGTTTTTTAACATCTGACTTTCATAGCCTCTCACTAGAAAATCATTCTCTAAGTTGTTCAGGTTTCTCAAAAATGGTTCCATCTCTGTGGTGATTCGAGCTAATCTATAGCCTTGGGATTTCATTACATTATACTTGGTTTTTGTAGGATGTAGACTTACTGTGGAGTAATAAGTTGACCCTCGTTGGTTTTCTGAATAGATTAGTGGTGATTCTGTTATTGTTGATGTCCTTGGAAATCTGCATATCTAAGAAAGTGGTTGAAGTACAGCTATGGGAAGAGGTAAACTTCAGGAAGGGGGTTGTTTGATTGAGGTAAGTGATAAAATCTCCAAGCTGCAAGGTGTCACCTTCCCACACAATAAAGACATTGTCAATAAAACGTAAATAGCATGTGATATGCTGCATGTAGTCTGTGTTGTTTAACACAAAGTCCTCCTCCCATTTGCCCAGGGCTATGTTAGCTATGCTGGGAGCCATGGCAGCCCCATTGCTATACCAGTTTTTTGTTTGTAGTGTTTGCCATTGAAAGTAAAGAAATTGAAGTCCAGTACAAGATTAATGAGCTTGCTTAACTTTTGCAGTTGTGCCTGTGTACCCTGATTATGTTTCTTAAAAGAATCCATAGCCGCTGTTATACAGTAATTGTGAGGGAGCACTGTGTACAAGGATTCCACATCAATAGTTACCAAAATACTGTCAGCTTCCACTGTAATGTTTTTTATTTTCTTCAGAAAATCCATTGAATCTCTTTTGTATGACTTATTCTTTTCTGCTAGAGGTTTCAGCAAGTAATCAAGGTAAATGGCTGTGGCTTCAGTAAGGGAACCTCCACTTGCTACCACCGGTCTATAAGGTGGGTCTTCTCTGTTCTTGTGTGGCTTTGGTATTCCAAAAAAGTAAGGTAAACGTGGGCATGGGCTCCATAAATAATTATAAAGATTTTCAGTGATAAGTTTTTCTTCCCATAATGTGGTGAGATTAGTGTTCCATAAATCATATGCTCTTTTTATGTCATCCATGGTAAATAACTCATAAAATCTGTTATCCTCCAGCATGTTCTCTATCTTTTGGTTGTAGCTAGTGGTATCAGTCACAAGTATACCTCCTCCCTTGTCTGCCTTCATTACACGCCTGGATTTATCATTGCCTAGCTCAAGCAATGCTTTTCTTTCTCCCTGTGTTAAGTTATAAAGTTTTTTCTTTGGAGGTTTTTTAAGCAGTTTCCTGATATCCATCTCACATTTCACTTCGAAAGCAGCTAGTGTTTGATGTAGTGATGGACAATAGCTGCTAGGCCTTTTTATAGTTTCATCAATAGGCTTATTTTCATTGTCATTACTTTTGCCATGAAACTGTACCCTTAAGTTGAGCTTTCTTACAAACATTTTAAGGTCTATCAGTACTTGAGCAACCTCACTCCTGCAGCTTGGTACAAAAATAAGTCCTTTGAACAACACACTTTTTTCCTCTTCAGTCAGTGCTTTAACAGAGTGGTTCCAGATAAGTGGAGCACCTGTTATTGTGGTACCTGTTGTTGTTGTTATTGTACCTGTTATTGTGGCTGTTTTCTCTGTCTGAGCCTGGGACCTGGGTTGTAGTCGGGGTTCCAGTCGGGATTGCCCAGGTATTGTATTTCCCTCACCCCTGTCCACTGTTTTGTTCTCCTGTCTCCCTGGGAGTTTGTGGATAGAGTATAAGACCTCTGGAATCAACTTATTACTCCACAGTAAAAGTCTACATCCTACAAAAAACAAGTATAATGTAGTGAAATCCCAAGGCTATAGATTAGCTCGAATCACCACAGAGATGGAAGCATTTTTGAGAAACCTGAACAACTTAGAGAATGATTTTCTAGTGAGAGGCTATGAAAGTCAGATGTTAAAAAACATCCTGGAACCCATTATAGAACTAGGGTTGCCAGCTTTCTTTGTGGCTAAAATTGGATTAAGGTCACTACCCTCGCATCACCCATAACTCCACCCATTCCCACCCCCTGTCCCGTCCATGATCCACCCATTTTGTGACATCACCATTGCATCAGCTGATGGGAACGCCCTCTTTTTCTGTTCCGGATGCCTGCTTTCAGCCAATTTCTCCCCAGTTGCCATAAATACACACTACTGCTACACAATAGCACAGTGTTGGAATAGAGACACTCAACAGTACATGCCACACTACTGCTCCACAATGGTACAGTATTGGAATAGCAACACCACAATAGCATACAAGACTGTAGTTATAAAAGGACACATGGAGGCAGTACTGATGATTGGCACTGACACTCATGGTGATACACATTGAATGTATCATGAACAATTCAAGGGAACTAGGCCATGTGGCCATTTATGCCTTGCCATATATCCACACTTCAACCTTACGACCTCACCTCACTTTTCCAAGGAGAAATATCTCAATCATTCTGGGGATGAATTTATAAATATTCATCTGTTTGTCTCAAAGGAAAATAGTGTACCACATTGCATGAACTGGAGTGAAAGATTCTTGCAGTGAAGGGGTTACCATTGTGTGACAAATTTGTCTCTCCACCAAGAATTGGTTATTTTCTAAAGCAGGCTCAGATCTCTGGTCCTAATGAATGCTGGGCTGTTTAATTTGTAGAGATATTAGCGGTCTTAGACTAAAGGATACATAATGGCACAAATCCCACATAAAGAGTCTACAGGGCACCAGATACAGGGACAGAGCCTACAGGCTCTTTTGGTAGCTAAGGGAATTTAGGTCTGTGTTATTTTTGTTAGGAATCTCTGTGGTCTCTCCAACTGTCTCTGTCCAGTAGGTTACACCCCAAAGAGTGGAGTGTATTCTACAATGTGCCTGGTCAGTGCATAATAAAGAGAAATATGGACTTCTTTGGATATAAAGGAGATGCCCTTTGTGATCAGCTGTGTCAGAGAGAAGGATTTCCTAACCACTGATGTAGCATGATGATCAAAGAGATGGAATTATTTACTCATTTTCCATGGCCTGTCAGAACATCGTCACTTAGGAGAGGAGTGTTTTCTGTAATATAAACTGGGTTTAGGGATTGTTTACCAAATTTGACAATACTGCACTTTTCATAATGTAGCTTTAGCTCATTTCCTGTGCACCGGCTATTAACATGTAACTTAAAGTTGTATTTTCTACCCATCAGAAAGGGGTTTGAGGATGACACCCATTTTATAGTCATAGAGGTCACCTGTTACCCACATGCTCTCTGAGGACGCAACTGCCACCTTCACTCTTTGGATTATGTCTCACAACCATTTTGCTATCTTTCTAAGTACATAGGGATCAATTTGGAGCACATTTAGCTTGTTAATTATGTTAGCATGTGCAATGGCTTGTGTTACTCTCAAAAAGAATGCATGTATGTACATATGTAAGTTATCTTTTATTTATTCATTTGATGTTTGTTATCCAGAGTAAGGGACTGACCCTTTAAGGGCCCACTCAACCACTGCCTCAAAAAGACAGTACAGAAATGATGATGACTTTGAAAAGAAAATGCAACAAAGTACAAACAGTGAAATACTAGCTAGGCTTAAAATGGCTCGCAAGGGCAGTTAGCTTAGTACTAATCTATGAACCTATGTGTTCATGTTTAGTAGAAAATAAGAGAAAAAAAAATAAAAAGTTCCAGTTCAGAGGTAAAAAAGTGTGGGAAGCAAAAAAGGAAAGGTGGAGCAGAATGAAGAAGCAGAGCCCAACCTTACATGATGGTTAGAAAATGATAGCAGATGCAGAGATAATTCAATTAAAACAACAACTAGAGGGACAGGACATGAAGAAGTACAAGAAAGTTCCCAGTGTCCCAAAATGGATCACTGAGGAGTGGCTAAAGAACCGTTTGAAGGCGAAAATTGTAATCTGACACACCACTGAACAATTTGGATTTTATAGTGGAGATGTCCAATGATTTGGGGGGGAAATTACAAATAGGTGGGAGCCCTGAAGTACATCTTATGCAAATAACACCACAGCAACGTGAAACCAAATAGATTTTGGTTGTCTGGTGTTAAACAAGGTGAGAGAAGGTTATTTGTCTGCAGTTTACTACAGAGTAAGAGAGTATAGTGGTGTTGGGGAAGGGTGCCCCCTGAGATATCATTTGCCCATTACTGTAATGATTACTACCTGTTGGTGACATTTGTTAGGAAAATGCTGTTTAATCATACAGAGGAAGTGTGGGAGTTCTGAGGTGAGAGAAAGGCATATGTAGAGCTGGATCAACTAGTCCAGAAAGAACTGAAAAGGCAAGCATGTAGGTAAATTAACAACAGGCTATATAACTCTTCCATCTGATTAAGCAGACAAAAAGGGACAAATCCAGGTGGATATTCCCAGAATAATGGGACATGGAGAGAGAAACACTGACTATACAGAGGCACTGAGAAGCATAGAAAAAGACTACAGCAAGTAGATGAGCAAATCATGAGAGAACTAACAACCAACGAGGAAGGAGAGCATCAGAAAACAGAGTGGGTAATCATAGTAATAGGGAATGACAGACTACAAGAGTGCCAGGATTAGAACAAGCAGAAGGGAATACCATTTATACTAAGCAAAAGCAATCAATCTGTAGACAATTGTATACCTAGCCAGTAACCAGACAGTAACACTGTACCCGAATGACAGACTACAAGAGTGCCAGGATTACAACAAGCAGAAGGGAATACCATTTATACTAAGCAAAAGCAATCAATCTGTAGACAATTGTACACCTAGCCAGTAACCAGACAGTAACACTGTACCTTATGTCTGTGAGTTAAACACCTAAACCATCCAGGATATCAACAGCCATAGCGATGCTGGCTTCTGCTATGCCTTCCCCATTTGACGAAGTTAAATAACATCCAAAGTCGAACTGCTGTCTGATGCTCTCTTGCATTCTGAAAACGCTACATTCCCCTTCCCTGTTTGAAAAGTTAAATGCTGGCTTCTGGTTCCCGCTCACACTACCGGAAGTGAGCTCCTTGAGCTCAATTCCGACAGGCTGGTAGCCCTGAGGGACGTGATGGCATCATCGCGCATGTGATGACATCAGTGTCAGTGCCGCAAAATTTAAAAACAAAACCAAAAACCTGGACTTCACATGTCCGGTTTTGGAATGGAATTTGTAACCGGACAATTTGTTAGAAAACCGGACAGTCCGGCCAAAAACCGGACAGCTGGCAACCCTATATAGAACTGAAAAGGACTGAAGCACCTTCACTCAACCTCCCCAGTAGAAAAATGTTAAGTAATCCCACAGAGAATAACAAATGCAAAAATAGCTGCATCCTGACATACACTTTGGATTATCACAGTATCAAAAATATTATTGAAGAAAACTAGGACATTGTCACAGGAAACCCTTTTCTGATTAACATCTTAGGTGAAGCCCCATCATTTGTTTATAGGAAGGCCAGGAATATTAGAAGTTTTGTTGAATTTAAACCTAGACCATGTGAGAAAAGCACTAAAAGATGTGAAACTAATTGTACATTTTGTATATTTATACAGCAAGGTGATAGTTTTTATTGCCCTTATTTAAAGAAGATCATTAAAACCAGTGTAGGGGGTGACTGTAACACTAAAACAGTAATTTACAGGGCACAGTGCAATGAATGTGATGCATTATATGTGGGCAAGACTGTAAATAAACTCAAGCGAAGGATTTCATGTCATCTGTCAGAAATCCGCTCTGGATGTAAAAATAATGCACTAGCCAAACACCTTTCTCTTCATAAATACACACAGGTTTTAAGTTCCAGATCCTGGATCGCATAGACATGGGCGATCTTGAAGGAGACATCCCGAATATTCTGGAGAAACAGGAACTCATGTGGCAATTAAAGCTGAACTCTTTTAGAAAGCCTGGACTAAACTACTACTGTTCAATTAAAAGTGCACTGGAACTTAGAAAATTGCCACATTGTTTACATGACTAAGTGTATTTTATTTTATTTTTTTCTACAAATTGGTTTTAAATACCATTTTAAATCATATGAAATTTAAGTGTATATTTTGTTTCCATCATCATACATATATTTTTTTTACTTTTTTCTGGTTCTCTTTTTTCCACTTTATTTAAAACGATGGTAATAACAATACTAACTAATTATACAATTATATAGGTTTTTAGGGTTCTTGTACACAGACCTGAAGAAGTCTAGAAGGACGAAAGCAATCTTTGTTAACAATAGGTTATGAAAACAGAAACTGATTTTTACATGCAAACTGTATATGTATATATTTATATATAATTTTTGATCGCAAAATGAACTAAGGTTGATATATTTCCAGCCACGTAGTATATTGCCTTGTATAAAATCACAGACTTAATAATTTGGTTAAATAAGATGTACCATTAAAGTACATTAGGGCTATATATTATTATGACAGCTACTAGGTAGGGCAGGACCAGCTTGAATGTCACACTGATGGGGGAAGGGATGTGAATTTAACATGTGTACCAATAACACTTTGTTTTACAGCACAATAAACCACTCCCATGCCTGATAATAAGCATATATATATTTAGAAAGCTTGTGAAGAAATTATTACTCTATTTTTGTTTTACTTGGATCGCTTGTCTGTGTACTTAATAAAGGATTTTCGACTGGAAACAGACTGCCTGCCTTGCTTGGATTACTTTCGAATACTTAGTAATGCTGTAGAATTATATATTATCTATTATTACTTTTTGACCTGACGAGTTTACGTTCGCTACTTCTACTACTATTGTCTGATCTGATTAATATACAGTGATTAATTAGAAATATATGGACTGAAAATCTTCCACACAGAGAAGTTTCTAAAACAGGGAAAATGCAGACAACAAAACCTGAATAGCACATGCAACTGAGATGTGAACTGTTGTTTTTTTAGCATACACAGCCATGGTTCGAATCCTGCCAGTGATAGTACTCTGCATACAGAATCATACCCTACAACTGTACAGAAATGTACAGAATGTCCAATAAACTGGCCCATATCTGTTGCCTATCAACCTGTCCCCCTTCAAAATCAGTGGGATGATCCCAGACATATAGGCAGCAAACAGGAAATACAACTGATTGACACACATCTATGAGAACCAAGCTGGCACACTAGCTACTCCACAATACCTTATGAGACTAAGAAGCCACGTATGTCCCATTTACACCCCAACTTGTCGAGCTGTGGTTAGAGTGTGTACAGTAACAGAGTAAGATGTATGTGCATAATAGTAATCTGGTACTGTGTGTGGGAACATTCAGGTAGTGCTAATAAACATTTCTCCCACAAGTCTGTCAGATACCAACACTGTGCCCAGAAATACAAGAATGATATGCAGTTGCTCTGAATAATGAGGTATTACACATCACTGTCATCCACACTGTCCTACAACATGTAACTGTTTAGGAAATCTGTAAAAGAGTGTTGTAATACAAGGTCAGGATGCAAAAGCACAGGGGATTAATAAGACAGAAAGCAGATAGGAGATGTACAGCAATATCTATATAGCAGACACAACTGTGATGGACAGTAATTAAGTTGTAACAGACACAGCCATGGTCTGAATCCTGGGAGTGGATGTAGGCTGCATACAGAATCATACCCCACAACTGTACAGATGAGGCCAGAATGTACAGTATATGGGCCCATATCTGCTGCCTATCCCCCTGGTAAGTTTGTGGGATGATCCCAGATGTTTAGCCAGCAAACAGGGAATGCAAGTGATTGTCAAACACCTATGAGAACAAATCTGTCACTGTAGCAACCCCCGAAACTGTTAGGAGAGTAATATTTCAAGTATGTCTTATCTACACTCCCATGTTGTCAAGCTGTGACCAGAGTGTGTACATTAGCAGAGTGAGATGAATGTGCATAATACTAATGTGTAATCTGAAAGTTTGTGTGGCAATAGTCAGGTAGTGCTAACAAACACTGCTCCCTCAAGTACGTCAGATACGAAAACACTGTGCTGAGAAATACAGACCATTATAACCTGTACTGGTACAGTTCACTCTGTATTGTAGGGAATTGTGAGTGTTGCAGTTTCTCTGAATAATAAAGTATCACTGATTACTGTCACGCACACTATGCTACAGAATATAACTGTGTAGGAAAGCATGTACATGTGTGTGTGAGGTCACTAAAGGTGGAAGAGGGCAATATTTCAGATATATCTCGATACACCAGCATGTGGTCAACACATGGCCAGAGTCTGTGCAGTAAGAGTTGGATAGCTATGTGCACAACATCAACCCGGAATCTGGGAGTATGTGTAGAAACAGTTAGTTAGTGTTAACAAACATTTCCTCCACAGCTATACCAGGTAAGAGGTGTATACTGCAGGTTAAACCCGATCATGTGTAGCCATATCTCTGTACAAACTAAGGCTGTAGGGTAGTGTAGTAAGACTTTTAAGGTACAGATAACAGCACTGACTAGGAAACTAATGTGGACTGCAAGAATATACTAGTTGTTAATTAATATCTTTCTCCCCCCAACCATATCTCCAACAATAATCAACATACCCACCCCAACTGGTATGTACTGTCACTTATGTTCTGATACTGTCCAATTGTTTGATAAATATATTAATGGTTCCCATGCATGTGCTATATTAAATTATTCCAACATTGGTGGCATGGTGCCATCAATGTACCTGCATGCTGTTCTTATTACCACTGTGGTCCCATATATGCATGTGTTCTGTCTGCTATGCAACTGTTCTGTATCTGATGTCTGAGTTAATGGGAATATCTATGCATGCTGTTATACCTAACCCTGGAATGTGTTGACTATTACTAACCCATATATGACGATGAAATCTAAACACTATAGCACACTTGGGAAGGCCAGTCCCAGCGGACCCACCTGTCCCACCTCAGCTGGCCATGGCACTGGGCACCAGCATGTCTAGGGCCCAACCCAGGACCTCCTTGTCCACTGGTCCTGCACTAACTTTGGGTGGAACTGCCTCAGGTGATGGGGCTCACCCCCTCCAGGTGGGCGCAGACAGGCACCTGTCACCCATCGCCAGGTCGGGGTCATGGTGCATACAGAGATCAACCAGCAGTTTGGTGATCGTCTTTGCCAGTTCGACAGCTTCATGTATCGTGATTAAAGAGTCAGCCTGGCTCTGCCACTCAGCCCCCAGGACACCCACCATTGGGGCTGTGAAGGCGCAGTGGTGACTACCCATGGGTGTGGACCTCAACCCCACTGTTTCCACTAAGGGGCTCATGGGCTTCCGATTTCCCAACACCCCTCCCCATCAAGGTGTTTACCCCCCACATGTGTAATATACTGCCCCCGTATGCGTCTTGTTTGTCTTGTCTGTTAACCTACCAAACATACCTCCCCAAATATACCTACTACCCCTCCCCAACATCCCACTCTCACTTGAAAAAAAAAGGGCAATCTGTTCCCACAAAAAAATCTCGCCCCATACATAGCTGTCCATTTCGCACATGTCCACTGGACACATGTAATCTAGACTAATTGGCATCACAACTTATTTTTGTTGTCCACACCCCCTCCCAGGGGTTTGAGTGTCCAAATCTACCTCCAAATTCAGTGTATATGCACAGCTGTTGCTGTAGAAGAAATGGGCAGCTGTGGACCTTCCTTACACCCTTCCTGCACATCCCTGGCTATTTTCCCTACTGTCTTTCCCTCTTTGTGCCCCTTTTTTTCACGGCTTTCCTATCAACCCCTTTTTCTTTTCTTTTAAAGTAATTAGCGTGGGGGTAAGCAGGAGTAAGCACTTTTAAGCAGCAGTAAGTGGGTTTAAGACTGTTTGCGTAGGGGTAAGAAATGCCTACACAGGTTAAGCAATTTACAAGCTAACTGAGTATGAGAAACTGTAACCGGAAGTTAGCAGTGCTTACCTCAGCACAAACCTGTGTAAACCCGCTTACAACTGCTTTAAAGTACCTTAATCACTCTGTATCCAACGGCCTGTGTTCTGCCCAGCAACAGAATAAACAGCCGCTGCAAGGCTCAAACCCAGGACCCTACACACCATAGCCAAAGTGATTTACCACTAAGCCATGTCAGACATACAAAACTCTGATGTTTTCAAAAACATATCATCCTGCCCAGTCATTCAACAGTACAGAGAATGTATTCCAACATTTAGATGTATGTGTGTGTGTAAATATATTAATATCTAAACAGATACAACATATCTATATATGTAGATATATATATATATATATATATATATATATATATATATATATATATATATATATATATATATATATATATATATATATATATATATATATATATATATATATATATATATATATATATATATATCTATGAACATATATATATAGATGTAGGCATTTGCATGTAGATATGTATATCTACATCTATACATCTAAATATATATGGCAGGTTATGTATATGTCAGCAGATATTTTATATATATGCAGTGGTAGCATTGTTGCCTCACAGCAAGAGGTTCTCCCATTCGATTCTCGGCTGGAGTGCCTTCTGTGTGGAGTCTGCATGTCCTCCCCGCGGTTTGTTGGGCGTTCGAAAGCCATGCGTAAATGGGCATGCCTTCGCTGAAGGTTGAACGTCGAGCTGGCACCTCGGCATTCGTGAATCTACTGCCAATCATTAGTGGACCGGAGATCCACTGTGGCGACTCCTAACCGGGAAAAGCCAAAAGACAACAACGCATATATATATATATATATATATATATATATATATATATATATATATAGAGGTATATACGGACATGCATCTGTAGATAACAATGGGGAAATAACAAAAACATATATGTCCACAGGCAACTTTAATGGGGTTGAGAGGCCCCAAACAATATACGTCTTGTACGAATAGGTATACCACCCACAGCCAAGCATGTCCCCCATGAAATACGCTACCAAGTGTTGCAAATCCCATAACCAGGACCAGAGACAACATGGGCATCCCTAGGATACATATACAGAGACACATATATGCAGATACAGATATACATATACATATATATATATATATATATATATATATATATATATATATATATATATATATATATATATATATATATATATATATATATATATATAGATATATATGTAACTACACATATACGCACAGAGATATGTAGAGTAAGTTACATATGTAGTACGTGCACACAATATGGAACAGTCACTATTCCTACAGTTACCACCTTACCAACTGGAGACTGTATGAGTCATCCTTACAAATGACATTCATTGCCTGCAACATATACCCATAGAGATATTAGAGGATATAACACCACACACAGGTGTGCATAAATGGGAAAGCTTTATTTGTGTACTATTACAGTTGTATATGCCATGTCATATAGCTGTTTAGACATGGACATCCATATAAACGGAGTAATGAAATTGTGAAACAGTTATACTAATACAGTAGTCTGGAAAAGTTAACAAATGTTGCTGTCCAGGCCAAGGCCGTCAAGTAGTACAATAGTAAAGATAGACTGGGCCACAGGATACCAAACAATCAATGGTAAGTAATGCAAGTGTATAGTTCAGCAGGTTCTATCTACACTATGTAGACAATCCCTAGAGGTAAAGACCTCAGTTGACACAATGAGATGTAACTGTTACATAACAAGGCACAACTGACACCATCACAAGCACACTGACAAACAGAACAGTCTGTATGGCAGGTGGCAGTAGGCCTGCATTTAACCAAGGTGGATTGTATGGTAATATACATCCATATACCTTAAGGCAGCTCACCCCTGATGGTCTTCAGGACTTTCGGCTTTCAGGATTCTGCAGTGCTCCCATATACATATATGTATATATAGATATATGTATACATAGATATACATATATGTATATATAGATATATGTATATATAGCCATATATGTATGCACATCCTATCAGATATACCTAGTTATGTTGGTAGATATGTATCAATAACTACATGTGCATACATATCTATTCTGATATACCTACTACCGTCAATATATATGTAGATATCCATATGTATATGTGCATATGTATCTCTATCTGTATATGTGTAGACGTATATTGCTCTGTATATATATATATCTGGGTGTTTATATATCTATGTACATATATATATCCATCTATGTACGTTGAAATGTATATCTGTATGTCTATATAGATATCTGGATAAGTATATGTACATATATCATCACCATATGTCCTGAACATGGAGTGTAGCCCTACCTCAGCCCCTGTAGTCCCAATGTCATAGTGCAAGGGGATGTCAGGTATTTATAGCAGGTATACTTGTAGAGTATTGCTACTGTAATAGGGATTGTCTTCACAGACATGGTGTGTGTGGGAGGTCATATCTGCTTTTAACATGTGCGCCATTCGCTACTGACAGACATCCTAAGGACATCATAGTACAGTACCGCTGATAGCACTTAATGCTCCTGTGGACTACAGCAGAGATAATGTTCAAGATATGTGGACAGTCTGACACACTCTGGACAGTCCAGAGGTATACACATAACCCCTTAGTGCAAGATATGTGGACCAATCCTGACATTGCGGATGTTAACAGCCATGTAGATGGGTATAACACGTAACTAATGGTATACATTTGCCCCCATAGGTTATGCATTCACACATCCCTGTCTATCCTGCCACATAATAACCACTGGTAAGGAGGTGCCATGGCCACATACCACCCACTAGATATTGACATACATCTGTACAGCATACCACTGCTCTATCTGAAATACATGACTGTTATGGTGGCCCAGCAACAGTACATCTGGCAAGTAACTGGATATTACATCTCACTGGGTAAGCACACTAAGCTGCTAGGCATGTAACAAAGCTCTGTGCAGGCTACAGGCAGACCAGCTCAATACTGGCCTACATTTCCTATGGGGGAATGGACATGTACCTGCATATATAGCAGGCTCTACAGGCATGTCACAGCACAGAGTAACATACACCTGTGTGTAAGTGCATCACCACAACCAATGTCAACACAGCCACAGCTACATATGGCATGCTAGCGTAGTATTACAGTATATGGACTATCTGTTCAACACCAACCTCATATGTGCCACCCACACACTAACCCTACATATACTGAGCCACTACACAGTGTGGTCCACTGCCTGTCTGTGGTAAGGGACATGTGCATGTATGGCCCTACAAATGTAAGCCGATAGAGTAACATACAGTGGAGCAGCATGTAACATCAGATAGAACAGGACCATGAACAATGACATCTACCACAGTCTGTACACAGGCCAAGGTACATACTAACAATACACTCACTGCTGACAATCACCATAAGTACACAGACCTCAGTACTGTACACACAACCACAGAATGTCCAGGTCATGTCATCAAATATAACCCCTACTATACATTACATGTGTAGCAGTCTGATATCTCACTGGCTTGTTATCAGATGTCACTAATTATGGCGTACAGTACATATGCACGCCTTACTGCATGACATGTGTACAAAGGTTGTCAGGGTTGTGGCTGGAGGCACATACACAGGGTCAATATTGACATGTCGCTGTGATAACCTCATACATTTACTGTTGTAACAGGGGTTGTTGCACCATATGTCATATGAGGGATATGAAATCAGTAACTCTGACTGCTGTCACCATCTACAGACTGTAATCCACACACTACCTTCTGCAGTTCACAGATAGGTGTTCTGTGGGTAACACCTGAAACAAAGACACCATACACTGGCCAGTGTGCAGATGGCCCTACAAATGGGTGTTCCCTCATTAACATAGC
The DNA here is from genome assembly GCF_019279795.1 of Protopterus annectens. Taxonomy (NCBI): domain Eukaryota; kingdom Metazoa; phylum Chordata; order Ceratodontiformes; family Protopteridae; genus Protopterus; species Protopterus annectens. The sequence goes on from NC_056732.1 coordinate 345,933,385, forward strand.
ACTGACATGGCAGGTATGTAAACATGTAGGACAGCCATATTCACACACACCCTGTTAAACCAACATTACTCCAAATGCAGTATAGCAGCACTTACAGTCTGTAGTCAGGTCAGGCACATCCTCCTCCTGTGTGTTGGACTGTTTCCACAGTGTATGTTGTTAGAGGTAAATCCCAATCCATCTGATATGCTGTTTGCCCAACAACAGATCGAGTTCCTGCTCACAGTGAATGAACGGCTCACCACCAACATGATGTCCCTAGATATTGGTGTGTGTTTCCATGCAATTGGCTATAGGAATGTTATCACAGCTGTTCCACATGCAATCAGCTAGAGGAGGGCTGCAATGCATGCAGAGACCATCAGCTGATCCTGAGCATCACTTAAAATACACATGCTGCTGCCTAAGCAAAGCAGGTGTAAGTCTCCACATCCACCAGAGAGGGAGTAAGAGAGGCAGACAGAGGCACAGAAAAGCCAGGGAGGGGTGGGAGAGTAAAACTTATGCATGCTTGTGTCACACACCTACCAGTACAGGGTATCAAACCCCCAATGACTATGCAGTGCTATTACATGTCCATGCAGTTATTGGATGTGCCACATAGGTTACATGTTGGGGAGCCCTCAGAACGTATATGTGATGGTGAGTGACATCTGCAACAGGGATATGGTAGCTATGTGGTAGGTGTAGTACACATGCCTGCCCACATGAACAAGTGTCAGCGTCAACACAGTAACACTCTCACAGGGATGCACACACATTGCCACACTTGGCAGGGCCAGGAATATAACTCATCACTAGTGGGATTGCCACAACACAGTACTGTGCAGGTATCACATGCACCAGAGGGGTCATACGGAGGTTATATGTGCAAAAGGTATGTGGAGGTGTCTGACATCAGACAGCATGTTTCAGTATGCCAATGGGGTTGTAGTGAGTGTGAATGTGGTCAAACACACCATACAACCATACACACAGACACGGGCGCCAGTACTGACATGCATGTGCGCACTGCTTCACGGGTGTGTTGTGGTTGACAGTGCCAGATGGCTATACAAGGCTAGGTGATGGGTATACCTTTGCATCAGGCTACATGACAATGGTCTGCATTGTGACTCAGGGGTGTAGTGTCTGGAGTTGTCCACACAGGTGGGTAATGTATTCACCATCCAGTCACCTGGGTGACTATTGCATGTGGCCAACGCTATGCATTGCTTTCCATGTATGTGTTCCTTAGTCCATGATATGGACATGATATGGACAGTGACTGGGATGTGCAGATCTCCCGCATGCATGTACAGTGACATGTGGAACTGTACCTGGGGTGTCTGGCCCATGTTGTGTACACAGATCATTATTATCAGATGTGCCAGTCCTGACCTCATGTGTCGGGAACTGTTCGGACAGCAGGCTTGCCCTGCACCTACATTGATAGCATGATACCGGTATTCCCTGGTGTCAGTGGCATCTGTCCATACAGGGCTTGTGTTTCAGGCATGTTATGTCCTTTGTGGGTCACATTTGATGGCACCACAGGTGTTGCAGGTGTCTAGTGGGGAACATGGGGGAGGTGCACTGTTGGCATGTACATGTCTATTGGTGCCATGCCCTCTGTAGCCCACTGCAATCACACCATGGTTACTATCAGTGGGCAATATGCAGGGTACTACCAAAATAGCAGCTGCTGCGTAGGCAAGTGTGTGTGTGTATGAGACATGGGTTGAGAGTGTACCTTGGGTAATACAAGGGTTGCTAACATTGTTCAGCTGGCATTGATGTCACATTTAGGGGTATGGATTTGCACTCCAGCCTCTTGGCTATTTCACATCTATTATCCCCATATGGTGGTCATTGTGATATATACTTGGCCCACCATGTAAGAAGTTTGCAAAACCTGCTCCACATTGAGTCCAGTTGTTACACACTCACCTCCACTACCACACAGGATACGAATGACAAACACAGACACACACACACATGCACACATGCACACACGCACACACGCACACACACACACACACACACACACACACACACACACACACACACACACACACACAAAATTGTCAAGTCTGGGATTAGAACTCCTACCTAACTAGTATATTACACTATAGCGCTACGCCATTATAGGACGCGCCATGGAGATTACTCTTTCCACAAAAGTGTATTTCAAAGTGAATGACATCAGCAGGATTGCCAAAATAGGGCATTTGAATTGTACTGAGTGTGACCAGCCTAAAATGCATTGCTCCCTACACATACAGAAAACACACACAAAACATCCACAATTGCCATGTGTGGGGATTTAACCCCTACCAAAGTTCTATATCACACTACAGCATGATACTGTTATAGGATGCACCACGGAGATTATTGGAATGCCCCTTCCCCAAAGGTATATTTCACAGTGAATGACATCAGCAGGATTGCCAAAGTAGGGAATTTGAATTGCAGTGAGTGTGACTAGCCTAATATACATTGCGCTTGACAAACACACACACACACACACACACACACACACACACACACACACACACACACACACACACACACACACACACACACACACACACACAATTGCCAAGTCTGGGATTAGAACTCCTACCTCACTAATTGATCACACTACCACAGTATGCAGTTATAGGATGTGCTACAGAGATTACTGGGCTAAGATCTTCCCAGAGGTGTATTTCTAGGTGGATGACATCAGCAGCCTTGCCAAAGCAGAGCATTTGAATTGTAGGGTGTGTGACTACCCAAAAAAGCATTGCTCTCTACACAGACAACACACACACACACACACACACACACACACACACACACACACACACACACACACACACACACACACACACACACACACACACACACACACACACACACACACACACACACACACACACACACACACACACACACACACACACACACACACACACACACTTGCCAAGTCTGGGATTAGAACTCCTACCTAACTATTTTATCACACTACAGCAATTATGGTGTGCACTATGGAAATTACTGGGCTGCAACCTTTCCAGAGGTGTATTTCTAGGTGGATGATATCAGCAGCCTTGCCAAAGTAGAGCATTTGAATTGTAGGGAGTGTGAGTATCCTAAAAAGCATTGCTCTCTATGCAGACAGAGTTGGACAGACACACACTTGTCAAGTCTGAGATTAGAACTCCTACTGAACTATTTTATCATATTACAGTAGTACACAGTTATGGCATGCACTAGGGAGATTACTGAGCTACAACCTTCACAGAGATGTATTTTTAGGTGTATGATATCAGCAGCCTTATCAAAGTAGAGCATTTGAGTTGTAGGGAGTGTGACTACCCTAAAAAGCATTACTCTCTACACAGACGCAGACACACACACAGTTGCCATGTCTAGAATTGGAACTCCTACCTAACTAGCTTATCACAATAAAGCAGTATGCAGTTATGGAATGCACCACAGAGATTACTGGGTTACAACTCTCCCAAAGGTGTATTTCACAGTGGATGACCTCAGCAGGCTTGTCATAGTAGGGCTATGGGAAGGCCAGTGTGTGTGCATGGGCCATAACCCATTCATCTAGAGGTTGACTCACCACATGCGGGCACACACAGGGTCATATTCTACAGGTACGTGTATACAGCTGCTAGATGACTACTTCCTTGTACAGTCATGTTGCATAGCTAGCATGTGCACTACATAGTCTGTAATGCTGAAAGATACTGGTGGCTAGTATCTACAGTGAGTGACATCTGAACCTCATGTGGTTGTGGACCTTTGGCTGTGTGCTGGATGGGACAGGCCTGGGTGGCTCCTTGTCACAGTTACCCTCTTCCACACATCTATGTACGTCTACCTTTGGCTTAGTATCGTGTGTTGTCCTTAGATATATGTCTGCATTCCTATGCACTGTGTGTGCAAAGCATGTGTGGTGCATACTGCGGAGTGTTTGCACTAACATCTGCAACTGCCAGATATGTCTGGTCCACTGGTGTTTACAGACATGGCCTTCATGTGTTTAAATGTGTGAGCATGCCCAGTATGACCTTTCAGTATGTTGTTGACTGACATTGCCTTCATTTCTCTAAGTGTGTGAGCATGCCCTGTGTGCCCATTTGTATTGACTATATGGATCGAGTCCAGGTAGGTTGTACTGCAGTGCTGACCTTTCTGTTGTACACCTACAGGTAGCATACTGTTTCTGCAGGGTATCCATCGATCATTTGGCATTGACTTGTTACTACATTTCTACATAGGTCGGGGGCACACTTGACTCTTTCTACATTTCTACACAAGATTGGGGGGGCACACTTGACTGTTACTACATTTCTACGTAGGAGGGGGGGGCACACCTGAATATTTCTACATTTCAACACAGGATTGGGGGGGCACACCTGACTGTTACTACATTTCTACATAGGATGGGGGGCACACCTGACTATTTCTACATTTCTACACAGGATTGGGGAGGCACACCTGACTGTTACTACATTTTTACATAGCATGGGGGGCACACCTGACTATTTCTACATTTCTACACAGGATTGGGGGAGGCACACCTGACTGTTATTACATTACTACGTAGGATGGGGGGGGGCACACCTTACACTTGTACACATTTGCTATGACTGTACTGGTATGTCAGGTAATCCATTTCATTCTTTATTTTTACCTATCATGTTGACTAGAGGCATACCAGTGTTCTTAGATCTTAGCTTTGATTTACCTACATATTGGTTTCTGACTTACTACCCTTTAGAACTAATGTCCCACTGACTGACCTACTGTAGTTTGTCTGTGTAGGCCTGGGGTGGGTGGTTACCCATAGGCATCATTCAGAGGCCATAGCACAGCCTTTGTTTGTGTTTGTCTACACCTGTCTTGCTGGCTGTGACTGTTGTTGGGTATGTGAACCCCCCCCTAACTGGCATGTGTGAGTCACTTGCCTTGCGGGTGTCCCAGTATTGAGAGTGGTGCTGCAGGGCTGCCTATGTCGGATGCACATAGTACACTCCCTACACATGGTTGAGCACAGGTAGTGTAATGTTTGGCATCCCTTTTACTTCATGTGAGAGTCAGAGAGAGGTGTCATTTCCTGGGTCCATCTTGTGTCAGTGTAAGTGCTATGCGTTGCCTCTTTGCCAAGGCCAGGGTATACTGGGCATGCCTCATTCTGCCTACTGGGGCAGGCTCAGGTTGTTCCCCCTCTGAGTCACTCTGTGCCTGTGCAGGCCTTGGAAATGGTGGGGGCTGTGTGGCCCTACCCTGTGCTGTTCCTGCTGCAGCTGTTTCCACAGGATCATATTGTGTAGCATGGCACATACGAGGACAATTTGGGTACATGTAGCTGGTGAGTACTGCAAGGCTCCACTGGATGTGTCCAGGCACCGGAACTGTGACTTGAGCATCCCAAACACACGCTCTACAATAAATCTGGTCTGTGCATGTGGCTCATTATGGAGTTCTTGTTGGGATGTGTGCGCATTTCTGATGAGTGTCATCAGCCACGGCTCCAGTGCATATCCAGCATCCCCCATTAGGTGACCATGGGGGATGTCCCCATTGGCAAATCTCTGGTACAGTTGCATCATACGCCAGATGTGGGGATCATGTTAGCTTTCAGGGCAGCCAGCACACACATTCATTATTATGCCTTGGGCATCGCACACGACCTGGCAGTTGACGGAGGGGAAGCCCTTGCAGTTGATGTAGACCCTACCCTGCATACCGGGTGGTGCTTTGATGCATATGTGCATGCAGTCTATAGCACCCCCTACCTGAGGGTATTCTGCTATTTGGTGGAACAGTTGCATATTGCTGGCCAAAGCCTCACGGGTGTTGGGGAAATATGCTTGCTCACTGACATGTGCTGACATGGCATCCAGGATCTGGTTGAGTATCCTGGATGCTGATGCCTGTGAGATCCCCATCATATTCCCAGTTGGCCTTTGGAAGGTACCTGTAGCTAGTATTCTTAGGCCTACACATACCTTGGTATCCACTGGGATGGGTTCTCCTCTGTTAGTTCTGTGTGTGAGGCATGGCCGGCACAGCTCAACAATTTGCTGTAGGATGTCCCTGTCCACCCTATAGCACTTCACTATCTCCAGCTCATGTATCCCCTGGTAGGTTACCCTGGGTCTATACACTCTTCTCTGTCTCCTCACTGTGGGTTGGTCAACAGCATTCGCATCCTCACACCCTCAGCCTCTTCCACAAGTTGTTGTATGATAGCTATTGCAGCCCCTATCATTTTGTTGTTGTGAGTGTTAAAAGTTCCCCGCTTGTTTACACCGGTGGTGTAGAGTGTGGGAAAAACCAGAAGGGAAGGTGTTTGCATAGTTTATAGTAGTGTTCTGGGCTGGGCTGGTCTGCTGCCTGTGTAATTGGCTGATTCTGATACATTTCTCCTGCCAGCTATGCTAGTTCTCCTAGATTACCTTCCTACTGCTGTTTTCCCTTCCCATTGCCTTCCTGTTTAAGCCCAGAGTGCTCAAATGTGCACAGAGCTGCTATTTCCTGGTTTAACTTTTTTTAAAACCTTTAAAACCCAGTGCATGGCTCGCACATCTGCTTAGGCAATGTATAGAGTTCTAGGCAAAGTCGGACACACCCCCTTGCTTAGCTCTGCTTAGCTAGGAGCAAACCTGAGCCGCAGGGCTCCAATCTGCTTACAGTATGCCTGACACCCTCCCCCCATGATATCAGCTAACTCCTAGGCTTGGACCAAGCTATTCCTACTCTTACACTGTTGGGACCTGACTAGGATGCTAGGGAAAACTGGGACTCATTATCATTCCCCTCATTTACATAGGATTGCCTGCTAATGAATAGTTACATGTCTCACACTGAGCCTGCTAGGTTCATAGGTTGGTACTGAGCTATCTGCCCGAAGGCATATATTAGCCCAGCCACATTGTGCGGTATTCACCACCCCTTTAGTAGTTCCCTAGACCCTTGTACTAGCAGCTAGTATCCTTGGCCCCTATCTAGTAGTGCTGTTGATGTGATCCCCAGTGTGAACGTTCTGTTACCCATCCACTCATTAAGGTTCCTCTTGAAGAGTGATAGTGAGGGGCTCTGTCTTATGTAGATCGGGACCCTGTTCCATAGTAAGGGAAGTCTCTGCAAAGGGAATCTATCCCTCCAGCATGTTCTATTCATTGTTGTGTTGAGGTTTATATCCCTAGAGCGTGTAGCTAGAGTAGATTTGGTTTTGCTAAGATGAAGCATGTTCAACAATTCTGGGTTGGACATGGCTCTGTACGTTAGACAGAGATCGCCTCTGAGAAAGCGGTATGCAACAGAGAACAGTCTTAGCTTTTTCAATCATGCTGCATAGGGCAACTGTTTGAGACCAGTAATTCTCTTGGTTAGGTACCTCTGTGGTCTCTCCAGCTGCTGGAGATGTCTAGCCAGGTACATTCCAATTGGTGCATTGTACTCAATAATGGGTCTGATGAGGGAAGCGTAGAGGGGCACCATCACATCCTTAGATCTTGATGCGAACCCTTTCCTGATCAGATGGGTCACATAGAAGGATTTTCTAACCACTTTGGCAACATGGTTATCAAAGGAAAGCTGGCTATCTACTTGGGTCCCTAAATCCCTTATTTCTTCTTCAGATTTCAGGGGATTACCTCCTATGTTGTAGTTTGCGGGTACTCTGTTTTTTCCAAAGGGGATTAATACGCATTTTTTTGCATTTAGCTTGAGACCATGGCTTTGACACCATGCATCATTCTCATTTAGGCCCTTCTGGAGGATCTCCATGTCGGCCGGAGACTCTATTATAGCACCCAGTTTGCAGTCGTCTGCAAACTTAGTCAGCCACAGCCCTTCCGTGCTTGCCTGTACTTCTGAGAAGTATATGCCAAACAGGAGGGGCCCCAGGACAGAGCCCTGAGGCACACCACTCATTACTGGTCTGGATTCAGACATAGATCCTGCTACTCTTACTTTATGGGATCTGTCTGAGAGCCAGTTTGCAATCCATCTTGTGACGTAAGAGTTTATGCCCAGGCTGGTGAGGTTATCAATAATACCTGAATGGGGAATGGTGTCAAATGCTTTAGCAAGGTCAAGGTAAGCCATGTGTACCTCCTTTCCCTTATCTATAGCCTGAATAACTGTCTCAAAGAAATCCACCAGGTTCAGGAGGCATGATCTGCCCTTGACAAAGCCGAACTGTGTGGGGTCCAGTGACTGGAGCTTCCCAATCTCTCCATTTATGAGTTCCATAATGATTCGCTCCATAGCCTTACAGATCAGACTGGTCAGGCTTATTGGTTGGTAGTTCCCAGGGTCAGTTGTGGCCCCACCCTTGTGTAGCAGGACCACCGTTGTCATGCGCCATTCTCTGGGCACATATCCTGTGGAGAGGCTGAGACTGAACAGGGTATTAAGATGCGGGGTTAATTCCTTTTGGAGCTCACGTATGACACAGCCTGGGACACCATCTGGTCCCATGGAGGCAGTGTTTTTAGCTTTAGATAGAGCCTTGTTAACCAACGTATCAGTAATAATTGGACTTACACAATCCCCTGGAATGGTAATAGGCCCTGTAGGTGGTGAGGGGGGGGGGAGAAATTTGCACTGAACCTGTCAGCCAAGATGTTGGCAATGTCAGAAGGGTCAGTCCTCCCTTAGCAACCACTACTCAGTGGCCATGTTGTCTTCTGCCTGCCATTGACTTGCATGGCAGAATAGTGATTTTAGTTAGAATGCTTATTTTAGGTTTATTTTGTTATTTTCACCACGATCCCATTTGAGCGCCGCTGCCCCACGCTTAAACAGCCGAGATCAGCTAAAAAAAATAAAAGTTTATTTTTTTATTTTTTTATGTTGTTTGCAATGCCAGTGGCCATTATTATGCTTCCTGACTGATATGCAGCCTTTATTTGGAGCTGTCACGGCTCCGTTTTGGATTTTGCAGAAATGTACTCGGTTACTAACCGAGTACATTTCTGCAGATTGCACTAGTCCTGCACGGCTGGTTGCAAGCTTCCTGGATCGCAAATTCACCTAATTTGCATGGATTTCTCCTGCAAATTGAGTGATTTGCGTACAGGGGCTTAGTCCGTGCAGAACTAGTGCAGGAGCGCTCATGCATGCCCCTGCAGGCTGTTCCTGGATCGCACGGCAGACATATTGCCTGCTACAGCTCCTGCACTGATCATGCACGCAAGGCATACAGAATCCAGGGGACTGTCTTTGTATAAAGGCACCATGGTGTTTTTCTGCATTGTTTTCCAATTCTGATGCTTTGTTGATGTGGTGCTCCCACATTTCCACAGTACATCAGTGCTTTGGAAAGCAAACAACAGAGATAGGAAGATCTCTGTTGCTTATTTTTTTTAGGAAAAGAAAATAAACTTGTAAACTCCAGACAGTTTAGAAAAATGAGAGATGGGGAAATAAAAGGAAAATCAGGTGTGTTTTTTTAGTTTTCTAGAACATACTTGATTTTTCTTGTGTTTCCTCTGCTCTCATAAGTACCTCTCTGACTTTATTTTTTGAGAAAGATTTTGTGGTGTAAACCTTGGCTCTAAATGATTGTCATTGCTGTAGTGACACCCCAACCCTGTGTGCAAAAATGGGAAAAGGGGTTGAGGATGGATGGATTTGCATTGTCTGAAGGAAAGAAAGTCTGAAAATGAAAACGATCCAACACTGCTATTATTTTACTCCCTCTGCAGAGGACAGTCTGATCATCATTTTTAGCAAATGCTAGTATTTGCTTATATTAGTATAACATTCAAGTTTACTGGTCAAGGATCAGTAAAAGTCATTGACCACAGGAATGGCACTCACAAGGCTGGTGCCTCAGAACTGTACTGCTGTCCTGTACTATAAAACCTCAGAACACAACAATCACACCACAGAGAGTTGGTTGACCTTAACAAGTGCTTTTGATGGGGGGCAAGCCCCCTGCAGCCCCAAATTTATATAAATCCATTCCATGGTCACACATCAGAGATGAACGCCGAAAGTTCCGACAACAGTAATACGTGGTTTCAAGCAGTGCCTTTTTTCACTCTTGCATAACTGAAATGGTAATTTAAGAGATGTGGAAGAACGAGTTCATACAGAGAAGTCTACTACTGCTGTAACACGTCCCACTTTTGTCTCTGTAAGTGAGCCATGGATAGATGCAAGTGTGCATCTGTATCTTACATTTCCCATTGCACTTATCTAATTGGATTACAGTATTTGATAACCATTTGCCTTAATAACCTGTGCAGTTAGGCACGGAACATTCATGTAAGAGAATACATGCTTGGTCATCTGTGCAGCGTGCTGCACAACATCATTTTGCATACAAATGTACAGACCATCAGATCCTGCCACAGGATATTTGAGGCAGCGGAATGCCATAGTATAGTAACCCAGAATTCTGCTTATGAAAGACCTTCACTAAATCTGTAAGTCCATTTTCCAGATCTTCTTTTTGAAGTACAACTTCAAAGCCAGTTATTACTTTAGCTACACGTATTTACTCTTCTAAAAGCAGGTGTTTATGATTTACATACAGCTCATAAGAATAATTTTAGAACATGGAGCTGTAATTTCTATCCATGTTCGGGATTTCTGCTATTTGTGCAATGTACCCATCTATTATCCACAGAAGGCTGTGGTTGTTGGGAGACTAACAATGTCTTACAGTTTTAGAGCATTACTTCCCACTAGCCTTCAAAGTGGAAACACCCACTATGGTTAACTGGCTTAAATGCATGGTAAAAACATAATTAAAACCATTACTTAGGAAGATATTTTTTCTCCAAAGAATAAAGCATATCAGGCATCAGATTATGAGATAAGTTTCACATTAACATGTACAATGACATTTCAATACCTTTGTATCACCAGGACTCAGGACACCCAAGTAAATTGTTTTACAGAATAATGAACCCATTTAAATGTTGCCACTTCTCTTGCCACTTCTAATCAGAAATAAATTTCATATGTGTACTTTTTTATGCTGTCTCAGGATTATGCTTAAAAAGTAGCTCTCCTACTTCAAATTCACTGTCACAGGGTCTATATCAGTTACCTTACACCAAAGGTTGCCCCAGTCCTGTAGGGGGAATCACACAAGTGCACTTTGCACTGACGTTGCAGTCCAGTGTTTGTCAAACACCTCTATTGCTATTCTTATGTAGCTAAGTTTCCTCTTTGTGACAGGACATCCCATGTACCATCTTCATCATTCCCCAGCTAAGTGACAGGATGGGCCATAGCTCATATAATTGACATTTTGAGAAATTACATTTTTATTAATGATATTTTGATGGGATGCGTCACGAGATCAAACATATTCACCAAAATTGATAGTATTACCTATCGCCTTCTACCCATCACAGCTCAGGTATGAAAAATCCTGAATGGAGTATCTGACCACACATCAGGTCCTTCTCTCCTAAATACAAAAAATCAGCACAATAAGCTGTTATATTGCCAATGCACTGCTGAATCCCCCATGATAGATCAGATTAATTTATTTCTGATTGTTTTCATTTTGTTTAAAACAACAGATAAATCAATTATAAAACAAACACTTTTTGATGTATTTGATAACCAAGTAAACCTGCTATCTAAGTGCATCTTCATTCATGGGTAACATTGACTGTCTGCCTGGCTCAGTGACTTGTCTTGTTTAGGCTGGCTTACAAGACAAATAGAGACATCGAGAACCAAAACCAAGACTACAAGAGCATAGTCATTAGTAGCTCAAAATCCTAATCCACTCCACTAAATTATCACACATTTTATACTTTTTTTATTATTTTCTTTATTACAAACAAAAACAAAATTGGGTAATATGGTAATCCATTTAAAAATATAATATAAAATGCTATAATAGAAGTACAGCCATATACAATAAGTGTCAGTTTTAATTCAAAGACAAGGTTCAAATGACACATTTACCACTGTAACAGGAACAGGCAAGCAAAAACTAAGGGTAATGCTACTCAATGCTAGAAGTCTAAATCTCAAAATGCACTCCCTTGAGGCACTCCTTAAAATGGAGAACATCGATATCTGTGCAGTGACTGAGACCTGGTTCAAGAATCCAGAGAGCACCCCTGCATTACCAGGCTATAACTCATACCACACTTTTCGGCCATCTAACCTGGACTGCAACAGCAAAGGCAGAGGTGTGTCCATATGCATTAAGGATATCCACACCTCCAGGCTTGTTGCTCAGCATAATCCATCTGAGGTTATCCAAGTGCAACTAACTCTGGTCAAAACTGCAATCCAAATTGTAGCTTGCTACAGATCCCCTACCATGCCCCAGGATTCCCACTCCTCTTTTCTTGGTATACTGGAAAATATTAGGGTTCAACCAAGCACTCTAATAATGGGTGATTTCAACTACCCCACCATTAACTGGGAAAACTACAAATGTACCAACTCCTTCACTTAACGCTTTCTGGAATTCATAAATTCCGATGCCCTGGATCAACTTATCCACACCTCCATCAGGAGCAACAATATCCTAGACCTTGTCATTACCAACATGAGTGACCGGTGCTCCACACCTGAAGTCAACTCCTCGTTGGTCAGATCCAACCATAAGCTAATCACCCTAGATATCCACATCCCACTCCCACCACCCAATGCCCATTAAGGAAACCATGGTAAAAAAATTTCTCCGAAGCCAACTTCATCCTTCTTAAGACAGAAGGGGTGAACTTCATGACACCCATGCAGATGGACAATACAGTTATGACTGCTGAATCCTACACACATACACTCTATAAGCACTTACACGAGTGCATGGATCATGCTACCTCAAACAGAACCAAGATGCTATCCTCCAAAAAAGAAGCCAATCTGGTGGTCCCCTGCCATAAACAAACTACAACAGAAGAAAGAATGTTGAAAAAGAGAGTAAAATCCCATGAGTGGAGGAGTTCCCTGGTCAGCCTAAATAAGAGGCTGAGATCCCTTATAAGATCCTCCAAAGCTAGCTATGAAAACAAAATCACCACTGATTCTAGGGACAACCACAAAGCATTCTATAGCTATGTCAAGAATCTCAGTGACATCACCCAGATCTTTTCTGAGTTACAGCACAACGGCATGAAAATTACAGAACCAACTGATATGCCAACATCTTGGCAGATAGGTTCAGTGCTAACTTTATCCCCCTTTCACCCCCTAATGGGCCCATATCTATACAGGAAGAATGCAGAGTCCCTGTAATCACAGCTACGCAGGTAAAAGCTGCACTCTCTAAAGCCAAAAACACAGCATCCATGGGACCGGACAACATCCCAGGCTGCTTTTTACCCAAACTTCAGAATGAACTGGCTCCCAACCTAAGCACCATGTTCAATCATAGCCTTACATCAGGCTTTGAGCCCACTGAATGGTGCACAGCAACAGTTATCCCACTCCACAAAGGGGGAGCCACCACTGATTACGGGAACTATCACCCTATTCGCCTGATAACTCTGGTCTGTAAGGCCATTGAATGTATCATCATGGAACTCATAAACAAAGACATTGGCAACCTCCAAACTCTGGATCCCACCCAGTTTGGGTTTGTGAAAGGCAGATCATGCCTCCTGAACCTGATCGACTTCTTTCAGGCAGTCACCAAAGCCGTAGACAAGGGTAAGGTGGTTCACACAGCCTATCTTGACCTCACCATGGCTTTCAACACCATCCCCCATTCTGGAATTATAGATAAACTCACTAAACTAGGTATAAATCCCTACGTCACAAGATGGGTTGCCAACTGGTTCACTGACAGAATCCACACTGTAAAAGTTGCAGACTCCAAATCTGACTTCAAACCAGTGACAAGTGGAGTACCACAGGGTTCAGTCCTGGGACCTCTCCTGTTTGGTATCTACCTCTCTGAAGTACAGGCTAACACAGAAGGCCTTTGGCTAACGACGTTTGCAGATGACTGCAAACTAGGAGTCATAGTCGAGTCCCCAAATGATGTGGGCATCCTACAGAAGGGCCTCACTGAGCCAGATGCCTGGTGTCAGAGGCATGGCCTCAAGCTCAATGCCAAAAAGTGCATTATCATCCCTTTGGTAAAAACTCTGTACCCATGAACTACCACATAGATGGCAGTCTACTTAACAATGAAAGTGCGATAAGAGACCTTGGGACCCAGGTGGACAGTAGTTTCTCCTTTGATAATCACATCACCACAGTTGTCAGGAAATCCTTCTACATGGCACACCTCATCACAAAAGGGTTCTCATCCAGGAAAAAAGAGGTCATTGTTCCCCTATACTCGACACTCCGACCGATTATAGAGTACAATGCCCCTTTTGGAATGTACCTCACAAGACATCTGCAACAGCTGGAAAGGCCACAGAAGTACCTCACAAAGAGGATTACTGGGCTCAAACAGATGCCCTACACTGACCATCTCAAAAAACTCCAGCTTTACTCTGTAGCATATCGCCTACTCCGAGGTGATCTCTGCCTAACATATAAAGCTATGTCAACCCAGAGCTGTTGGACATGCTACACCTAAAGAAACCCCAATCCCTCTGAGCTACATTACATGCTCTAGGGATCTAAACCTTGTCACCACAATAAACAGAACACTTCCCATACTCTGGAACAAGCTATCCATCTATGTCAATCAAAGTTCCTCATTAGGACTCTTCAAGAAAAATCTTGATGAGTGGATGGGAAATAGGAAATACACCCTGGGGATCACTTCTGTGGTTCTGCTTGACAGAGGCACAGGAAAATAACTTTCTTGGGTGGTGTAAGCCAGGGAACCTTGTTGGCTAGGCTTACTTAGGCCCTTGGGGTGTTAACCTAGTACCTACCTATGAACCTATGAACAGTTCCATAAAGAATTATCAGGCACTGCTTTGAAGACCTTTAACCAAGTGAAACCACTGGCAGGTAACTCTCTATGCTGTGTACAGTTGCAGATACAGGGCTCTCTTCTTTTTTAACTGATTGTTGTGGCTGCATTCAGCATGATATCATAATCATACTAACAGTTCATGACAACACAGATGGAAAATTATGATACAAGATGATGTAAACTAGATTATTGCTACATTGCTACAGAAAAAAATGCTTCTTTGAAGTTGACAATTTGTACTTTCTCTTCACTCCATCTATTTTTAATTTCATGTTTTCTATTCCTTCTTTCTTCCTGATGTAGGTCCTAAAAATTGTATTTCATACACAGTTTGGTAATTTTAGTCGACAACAGATGAAAGCTTATTACATTGTAATATATTAAGATAGAAAGCATTGGTAAATGTTGCTAAAGATTTCCACAAACAATCAAGCCTTACAAGGACTGTTGGTTAGGAAAGTTTGTCTTATCTGCCCCCATATACCCCGTACCACAAGCACATTAAAAGCTATTTTATAGCGTACGTATGTATGCTTGTGTGTGTGTGTGTGTGTGTGTGTGTGTGTGTGTGTGTGTGTGTGTGTGTGTGTGTGTGTGTGTGTGTGTGTGTGTGTGTGTATGTGTGTGTATAATATACACAATATATCTATATGTATATAGGTCTATGTTACTTGATCAAAATTTCACAATCTTGAACAAGAAACGTAGAAACCCACTTAAGCGAAAGTGCACTACATCGAAAGTGCAATTTTGAAAAAGCCGATTCAAAACAAACTACTTTATACACTATTTTGTAGGGGCAAGCTCCCCTGCACCCCCCCACCCCCTTACTTAAATATACTAACTCTGAGATCACACTACAGTGGGGAAAAGGATATATTTCCTTATCCCACTGTAATGTGCTTTGGTGAATCAGCTTTTGTGAAAGTGCACTGTTGATGTAGTGCACTTTTGCTTAAGTGGGTTCAATCTTCTGTTTGTCGAAAAAGTGTGTTTTTGACAGAAGTAGAGCCATATATATATATATATATATATATATATATATATATATATATATATATATATATATGTGTGTGTGTGTGTGTGTGTATTTTTCTGTCCTGAACACTAGTACCTGTCTAGTATCAGGAGACAATTTTCTTGTAACATTCCACTGCAATTTTAAATAAACTGACTTCTGTGTGTTCCATCCTTTGCCTTTTCTTTTGACATATGTTTAAGTGACTGCATTTGGTTGATTAAACGGATGGTTGACATGTCTGTGAGATCGACAATCCCGGGTACGGGAATATTTTCTTCCCTCGGGATTGTGTGATCTTGGAATTAGTATATATAATTAGCAGGGGTTGTGGGGGGTTCAGCACCCACATGGGAGGTGCAGGGCGACTTGCCCCTTGCAAAAATCAATGCTATTTCTTTTAATTTTGTTTGAATAATTACAAGTGATGTCGTTCTTTCTCAGCACATGCATGGTAACATGTCAACAATCGATTTGTCAACCTTTTGCAGTCAATATTTCTGAGGTTGATATATGGATTTTTTGACCAAACCCTTATGTATGTATACATATATGTGTGTGTGTGTGTGTGTGTGTGTGTGTGTGTGTGTGTGTGTGTGTGTGTGTGTGTGTGTGTGTGTGTGTGTGTGTATGTGTGTGTGTGTGTGTGTGTATTTTTTTCTGTCCTGAACACTAGTACCTGTCTAGTATCAGGAGACAATTTTCTTGTAACATTCCACTGCAATTTTAAATGATTTTAAATAAACTGACTTCTGTGTGTTCCATCCTTTGCCTTTTCTTGGGAAAACAACAGATGTTTCAATGACATCGAAGCTGGAAGTCAACCTGTCATTTCCAGAAGGGTAGTAATCATGTTTACTAGCTATAACTCTGTCCTAAGATTCACATCTCCTGTTTACATCATGTTATATTATTGGACATTAAGTATTACTTATAAGTTTTAGTATGTGCTCACATCTTTTGAAAATCTGTTGACAGTCCCTTAAACCTCTTATGTTCAACCACAGCTCAAAACCGAATTCATCTGAAGTGGCACATCCTGTTAAATTTTCTTCACTTATAACAATTCTAAACATATGGTACATGACTTGTTCCACAAATGAGCCTTGAGGATCCCTGCTGGACAGTTCTCTGCTCTCACATTTCAAACAACATGCATTATTGCATCTCTCATGCAAATGTATTTAATAATTGACTTAATTTCCAGGTATGCACCCAATGTTCAAGTTGTAAGTGATTTGCAGATTATACAAGAACAGAAATAAAGCATAGCTGCTTCAGAGCAGTAATTTTTCTCTAGCAATGCAGTAGAAGTCCCTTGTTTACCAGATTTGACATCATGATTCTCTAGCCGTGATTTTTAAAAAAAATTTTTTTAGTTTCACGGTAGAGTCAGTTTTTCTTTATGAGCCCACCCACAAAATTATGTCATGATAGATAGCTTACATACATTAGGAAGGCATTTTGGATAAGCAAAATAGTTTTTTAGAAGAACAGTTTGTTACTCACATTGTGCTTTTGCTTCATCATATACATTAGTTTTCAGTGTATGGCATTATACTTGCAAGACTTAATGTTCTTTCTAGTAAGTCAAGACTCTGCTATTGTTCTAATTAGCAGTGTATTTTAATTAGGTGTGCTGCCTCTTTTAATACCAGTAGCCCAGTTTTGCCTTAGATCTTTGCTATTTTTGAACCCTCTGCACAATATGGAACCATATTGCATTGTCAATATAAAATTATAAATGGATATATTTCCCTCACCCCTTGTTCCTGTAATCTAGTTAAGAAATAGCGCCATGATGCCAGAAAAAAACTCTTTAGTGAATCATTTTTATTTGTTTTCCTTAGGTTTGCTGTCTGATATGTCCTATTTTATCCTCAGTAAGTAAGTGTCTCATCCATTTAATACATAATGGTCATGCAAAAGAGAATTTTATTGAATTAGCTTGCTGTCTCCCATACTGTATAGATGCATCTTCTGCCATAGAGCACGTATCAACTATCATCTGGTTTATGATGTGGTTTAACACTGCAAGAAGTCCAGCTAATTCTCATGATCTGCCCTTATGAACACACACACACATGTATACAGTCACACACACAAGCACACTCACATGTACACATACAAACACACACATACAGACACACACACACACACACACACACACACACACACACACACACACACATACGCACATGCACACACAGACAGACACACACACACATGCGCACACACACGCATGCACACACACACATACACGCACACACGTGCAGACACACGCACTCACACACACACATATGCGCACACACACACACACACACGCACACACACCCACGCACACACACGCATGTACATCTAATGCCAGAACAATATTATTATTATAGCTTGAAGTTGGTTTTCAGTGTATGTTGTGTTGTGTCTTTCGGCTTTTCCCGGTTAGGGGTCACCACAGCGGAACTCTGGTCCACTAATGATTTGCAGTATATTTTTAGGTGCTGGCTTGCCGGGCCTAATGCACAACCTTCAATGAAGGAACACCCATTCACGCATGTCGCCACACAGAAGACGCTCTAACTGAGAATCAAACGGCAACGTCTAACTGTGAGGCGACAACGCTACCGCAGCACCACCACCGCAATAAGTTGGTTTTCAGTGTATAAGGTACTAAAATCTTGAAGTACACTTTAAAGGCCAGATTATCCATTAGCACAATGACAAGCGAATAAAACTGTGTTATCTGTGAGCTACAAAATGATAAGCCAAAAAGATAAAAATTAAAAGGTTCATCTAGATACAGTAAGATGTGAAGGATGCCAAATAAAACGGTGTTATCTATAAATTAAAAAGATTAGCCAAAAAGATAAAAAATAAAAAGTTAATTTAGATGTAGTAAGACGTGTAAGATGCCAAATAAAAATCTTTGAAAATTGCTAGTTGCACAGGAAAGGAAAGGCAAAGAAATTTGCCAGTCCTGATTAAATAACCAGCAGGTTGGACTCAAGCCCCTTAGCCACAGAATCAGTTAAACACACTCCTCTAAATTTGTTTGTGAGCAGAGAGTAGGAACCTCTAACATTTCCACCAAATTAGGAGAAACGTTGTTGTTTATAACTCTGCTCAATATGCCAGTTAAAAGCAGAAAGGTGAATCACTGTACATACTTGTGAACTGTACAGATTTTTGCAGAATGTCCAGATTTTTGTTTCATATTGCTCTTATGAGCAATTTGGAGGAAATCCAATTTCTCTCCAGCACATCTTTGGGATGTGAACAGAAACTGGAGCATCTGATAAAAATCTATGTGGCTACAAGGAGGGCATGCAGACCGCTCAGATGGCACTTCAGATGAGAAGCAAACTGAAGAACCTAGCACTATGAGGCAGTGTGACAGTCCTTACTACAACAATACGACTCTTAAAATTATACCAGACATCTTATTACCATTTACAACAAAGAAAGGCAAGCATACAGTCCAATTCATTTTAAATTAAGACTGCTAAGTGGTCAGCTCATGAGTGACCTATGCAACCCTAATGATGGAAGTCTAGAAAGGTGAATGAGTACTTTTAAAATCATTAGAAGAAGCAGGAGGATTTGTCTCAATGATCCATCAAGCACAGTTCAAAGTCCATAGCCAGGTCCAAAGAGAGGATAGGTCAGCCATTGTATGTGAAAGATGTCAGCATATGAAATCGGCAACAGAGTCTGTTGCTGGGAAGCAGTCATATCCTACATTTAAACTGATTTATGTGTCTAATACTGAAACAGCACAGTCAAGGGGACAAAAAGTGAATATGAAGGAAGTCAGGAGGAACTAGAAGTCTTCAGCTCTACAGTGATTATACTAGGGAAACCCTCAAAACAGCATGTAGTTTACAGGAACAGAGAGAGAGAGAGATTGGTAGATGGAGAACTTGAGAAAGTGACTCAATCACAGCAACAGGAGTTGGTGTCCTGATCAAGGGCCTTAATAGGGCAACACTTTTTTCTGAGGTCTTAATAGACTTTGGTAAGTCTTTCTGGACAGAGAATGATTTAACAAGATTCAAAACAGATACTTGGAGTAGACCAGTGGAGTATGGGGCAGGGGGTAGGGAGAGGCAAAGGAAAGGTACTGGGAAGACTGAGGATCAGAGAATGTATAAGGAAATGGAGTCATGAAAAAGTTAGAGTAGGGAAGTGAGGTGAGATGGTTGTCATTCTTATAATATCAAATGTAAAAGCAATTTTCATCAGGATATATCGAAAACAGGTCTCCATACAGAACACAATGACCTAGACAGTGGTCTCTTGATATTAGAGCCCCAAATGAGGTGGGTCTTTGGGCAGAAGAAAACAGGTACCTGATGACTTCAACCGGTACCTGATGACTTCAAAGTAATATATTTTACAGCTGTAACAACTTGGCTGTGTTACAAGGTCAAAGGCTTCCCCTTTTTGATGTTACAGTAAGATTAGGGTGGCATGGCAGATGACGTTGGGGAGGGCAAAAGGAAAAAGAAAGATCCAGCTGTGCTTTCCAAAAAATCATATATGATACAGTTAGGATAGCTTGTTTTGAGGTACAAGATTGTTAAATTAATTATGACGTAAGTGTTGTATATGTAGCAAGAATGGCAACATACTTCATTATTTTTCAGTAATACATTGGTCAGTGTCCATATTATTTCCTGGCATCATTAAACAGTTAACTATTTTTTGTGTTGAAATCGTCATTAACTTAGTGTTTACTGTATACCATAGGGAGCCAAGATCAACAAGTCCAGCTGAATTTACATTCCACTTTAATGAGCATACACATTCTATTATGCATTAGTGCTTTTAAAAACTTTTTAGCAAACTCAGGAATAAATTCTAGCATTAGGGATCTCAAGATGTAGGAAAGCAACCAGATTAGATTAAGGAGGTGAAGTGGAAAACTAAAGTTATGAGTAATAGTCTGAGAAATCTTAAATAAAAATGAGGGGTTAATTCTATGTCGATGTTAGGGCACTTATGGGGACACATTGAAAGTGATGGGATAGGAAAAGCACTGTTTGATACTCCTTAAGAAGACAGGGCTTATCAAAGACTGAGTCCACTTCCACAAGAAACATAATTGAGGGTTAAGGACAGCTACAAGCTGAAGTGTTTAGATTTTCTGACGAGAGAGACTTATAAGTCAGCAGGTGGTAAGAGAGAGAGAGAGAGATGGCAATAACCTTCAGGAGGGCAATTCAGAAGATTATGGAAGAAACAATAATACTTTCAACCTGATGTCACAGTGTCATTGCAATCTGATGTCACAGTGTCAGTGCAACCTGATGTCACAGTGTTGGCGCATACATTTGTGCTCCTGGCAATTTGAGATCAGTTAGCAACTAGACACGGGACTGGCCTGGAAGAAAAAAGGCAGAACAGCTGTTGCCAGTTCACCCTCCTTGGGGGGGAATGAGCATTTTTTCCATTGTCAAGAATCCTTCAGTGGAGACTAAACAGCCATGCTGTGGCTATGTGCACATTGCCTAGTTTCAACAGTGGGTGGAGGGGTTTGTAGTAAATGTCTCACTGACACACCATAAAATGTATGCAATGAGCATGATGCATCACTGCACTCTCTTCTTCCAATTTGGGATGAATCTGCCACCTATGTTTGATCTCTCTTACAGAAAAAAGAGAAAACATGTACCAATTTGCAATACTGATATCCCCTTCTCTAACTCTATGTGAGACAACTGGCAAAGGGGAAAAACAAGCAGGGAGTGGTGCTGGCATATTTAAGTAAGTAGGGTTTAGGAAGTTATAGTACAGTCTGGGAATGAGTAGTGGGCCAAATAGGGGTGACAGGAATTTCTTGGAAGCATGTTAAAGGTTCAGTGATCACAATGCTGACAGTGTATGAGCCCATTGTAAATTTAGCAGCATCCAGATCCACCATACATGCATTTTGCTGACAACTGCCAACGTCAGGCTCATCGGAAAAAGTGCTGTAGCTCACCATTGTCTAATATCATTGTTTGATCTAGCAGGCAAAGCCTAAGTCAGAGTAATACTAATTAAGGGGTTAGAAGTATAGCAGTACATTTATTGGTAGGCTGTGACCTTGCAGTCGGAACTTATGGCAGCTGTATTTCATAAGAAATCATTAACAGAGGTAGAGTCTTCTTTGTGTTGCAGAAGCACAGTTAGGTGACACTCCCTGGGCCAGAGGTAGAGACTCCTTTATGTTGCAGGAACACAGTTAGGTTACACTCCCTGGACTGAGTCTTATGATGTTTCAGCTTTAATAAACCTCTCTACAGTACGTCTTCATGTAGTTCATCCATGTGAAACTGTTCCCACTGTAGCATCCATAGTAGTTCTGCTTGTGGGAGACAGTGTTGCTCAAGCAAAGCTCCGAAACATCTATGCCACACCTCTGACTTGTTCAGGGTGTGGGACAGATAATGTTCAACCATCTCTAGCACATTCTAGAAGTGAGAGAACTGCTAAGGTCAGGCAACAAGCACATTGCTACAGAG
This sequence comes from Protopterus annectens, assembly GCF_019279795.1. NCBI lineage: Eukaryota > Metazoa > Chordata > Ceratodontiformes > Protopteridae > Protopterus > Protopterus annectens. The sequence goes on from NC_056732.1 coordinate 345,955,766, forward strand.
TACTAGGCACCATATTTATGAAGACTCAACCAGTAAAGTTGTAGTCAAGGGACATCTGTTTGTCCTTTGTAGTGTCCGACAGTTGAGCCTTTAGCACTGCAAATGCTGTGGTGATGCCTGCCTTCTTAAGAAAAGCAAGAGTGATAATAATCTTCATTTGATTTAGCAAAGGTGGCAGATGTGCCATACTGGGGGGCCAAGTGGATCAATTTGCTGCTGCAATATCTTACCATAACAGAACAGCCATCCTTTGGTCCCTGTCAAATGGAAATTTGTCCTAATAGGAGTGATACCATCATGGTCAAAATCTAAAATGCTGCATTTAGGGTACAAAGTCAGTGACATGTTTTTGACAATCTATTGAATGCAGTTTTGGTTTTCATGTTGATGCACATCAAGGGGCTCAACCTATATGCTGCTTATTTACTGACAGTGCTATGCATGACATAGGGAGTTTTACAGGTCTATCAACTTGTCAGGAGTTGTCAGAAGTACAACAGTGTTTTTTATCCTCACTCTTCATCACAGTGAATCATGTTTTGGAGAGCTCTAACAGGGGTGATTTCAAGGACAATTGTGGATTCTCTAATGCCTAGCTGGCAGACACACTAGTTGTGCATAGTATTGTCCTTGTCAGCATCTACTAGAGGGCATTTCTGCTGCAGTGATTTCAGCATTCTTCACACCTTCACACTGAGATGGCATTTCCTTCACATCACTGCATTTTTCCTACTTTGTTATTGACAGCTGCAACTACGGTATTTGCAGTTTGTTGGTGGCCTGTGCTCTTCTTCAGTTCTTCACCTCATGAGTGTGAGATGTTAACTACCTTTCCAACAGAATGGCATGTAACTCCATGAAGTGTACTTGACAAGTTGCAAACTCATGTAGTTCAGACTTAAAAACTGGTGGAACTCAACTGCACACCAGCTTTGTTTGTACTAAAAACTCAGGGTCTATAAGAAGAACAGGGGGGTGATCATAGATAATCTATAGGTGAGGGAGGCAATTGCAACACAATGTACTGGAAATGTTAATGACTAAAACAGTCAAGGAAATTTTCTTGTAAGGTAGGCCATACAGCAAGATGTAATCCTCAGTTCAAAGTCTTCTAACATCAAGCCACACATCTGCACTTCCAGTCTTACCAAAATCATCCCTACCTCACTTACTTCTATAAACTAGTTTGAGAAATCCCTAAAACACTGTTCCCCAATAACCACCCTGAAAAAGAAACTATCCTTCTGTTTAAGGACAGAAGAAGGTTGCATTGATGCCAAAACAGCATTGATTAGAGGCATAATTATGGGCACTGGGGGAAAAAATGAGAGGATTTGGTTAAAATGCTAGGTGTCAGGCTCCTACAGGTGCCAAATTATCCATAGAAGGACGGGAATGATTATGGTAGTCCAAACAATCTGTGAACTGAGTATGCATGCACAGTTGTAGGCACAAAGCATAAGCAATCTAGAAACTGAATGCATTAAATGGAAGGAATATGTCTACGGTGAATTTATGGTGATCTAGTGATTCACCTAGCAAATAAATTTTAAGGAGGTAGGGAGAGAATTGAAATGAAAGAAATTAAATAGAAGAATAGTTTCTTTCCCAGGGTGGTGATAGAGGGATGGTGTTTTAGGATTTCCTCAACCAGATTATAGTAGAAGTAAGGCAGGGATGATTTTGGTACGAATGATGTTAGACCACTTTGAACTGAGATTACAACTTGCTGTAAGGTCCATCTTAGAAGAAAAATAGAGAGGATTTATTAAGAGTATAAGAGGGAGCCAAGCTGGCAGATCACATGGCTACTGAGCAGAAGTTTACAAATGAGGACAGGATAAGATTAGTTACTGCATAAATGCACCATAGGAGGAGCTTAACAGGAAAAGGGAAAGGCGAAATCAACAGCCTCAGTATAATACGCTCAAGTGAGAGACTTGCTGAAGAAATGTAATTATTTGGTTGACCAGAGCAATTACAGACTCAGCTGTCTCCTCATGTGGCGGCAGTTCTGCTGAAGCTAAAAAGGTCAAGACAAGGGGAGGGGGGAGTTGTAGAGGGACAGCACATTACTGACAATTGGTGGGCATTGGTAAGCTTTATGAAAAGGGGGGGGAAAGGAGTTTGAACAAGGGGATGGATAATGAACAAGAATTGTCATATCTGTCTTATATAATTCTTTTGGAATAGTCTGATGGAATTTTTTCTGTGAAGTTATGAGAAGGGTTTTGGAGAAAAATGATGGAGATGGATCCAGGTAATGCATTATGATCCACACTTGTTAGTAAGTGAAATAAAAGAAACACTTAAAGGGATAATAGAATGCACAGACGACATGGTCTACATTTGACTTTTTGCAAACTATGGCACTTAAATAGCAAATGATATTACAAAGTGCCAGGAAGTTGCCTTGCAAATCTTTGAAGATTGTGGAAAAGCATCAGATCTACAGTCTATCAGGAAGAAAAGGGTCCTAGTTCAGCAAACAGAGGGAGTGTAAGTTTGCCAAGGAACAAGGAAAGCCAGAGGACAACATCTCCAGAACTAAAAGTAGATGACAGTATGAAAGACACCATCAGTAGGAACCTAGAAATATTAGATGGTGGACTTAGTAGCCAGCTTGGGAAATGAGAAGGAAGGAGTTCCAGAAGCTTTCACTGTGGGGATAATAAATGATAAATGCTACATAAACAGTTCACTTCTCCTCTCTTCCTACACTTGATCTGGCACCGTCCCATATCTCCACTGAATGAGATTCTAAAGAAAGAACAAGGAATGGCTGTTAGCCTTAGAATTCCCAGTAAAGTCTGATGAAAAAGGTGCGAAAATGTGAATAATGGAAAGTCAAAAGGGGAAAAAAGAAAATACAAAGGAGCAAGCGATAATGAGAAAAATCGAGACTGGAAAAGAAAAATGGAAGAAAAGCTGAACAAGTACTAGAAGTTCTCATAATGGCCTTGTAAGATGCTTTCCTCATTAAAAGTATGGTGGATGGGTACCAAACATTGATATCTACAAGGTAAGTTAAGACCAGAAGAAAAAAACGCAAATCAGAAATCATATCGGCAACATACACAGAAAAGATAAAATTAATGGAAAAACAAATACTGAGACTGAAAGCACAAATAGACATTTAGTGGAACAGAACAAGAAGAGAGGGGAACATATCAGCCCAGAGTACCTCAGCAGATATCCAAGAGTGAGCTAGAGGTTATTTCAAATATATATCACTGAAACCCTTGCAGCTGCCTTAGAAGTTACAGCATGATTTGGGACAATATTCACACAGTGAGGAGGGTATTGTGAAGTAAAGGCCAGTACCATCTTTTGTGTTTTCAAAACAAAATGAATGAATCTTTACAAAGGAAACCACATCACAATGTCGAATGAACCAATAATAAGACATTTTCAGACTATTCAGTAGGTCTTTACAGATTCAGGTTCAGATTCTATTGTTTGTCTCCATGCATAAGTTGCTATGAAATTCTGTTAATAGTTTGACAACAAATTCATCAGACATCAATACTCTGAAGAAAGTTTACTCAAAGTAAGTTTTCCTTTTTTTTTTTTTTTGCAGGATGCAATCCCCTCCTGTACTCACATGTGGTGGAACACCCCCTCACCACTCAACTTTATATGTATCTACTCCAAGGTTGCACAACAGTGGAGAAAAGTGAAAATTCTTTGCCACTGAAAATGGTTTCAGTGAGTTTCTTCTGACTATTTGCATTTGAATAAATTGTGCTCTTTTTCTTGGCATGCTTACTTGTTACAACACACTGAACATACTTTTATAGACTCACACAGCTTAAAACACGTTGATGTTTTCATTAAAACACACATTATTATAAACTGGTATATTGCACCTCAGTAGAATTCTTTGCATTTTTAATTGTGCATCTCATTTTCAGCATCATACAAACGATTTAGCTAGTCACTTGGAGGTATATTAAACCCTATTGGTAAACAACAAGGCTGCCAACTCTCCTGGATCTTTAAGAATACACACCATGTAATTAGGGTAAAAAATACTTGAAAGCATATAAAACAGACATCTTATCAAAACATTTATTATTTTTACTTTCGCATGGACATTATTGCTCAACACTCATCTACCTATTCGTTCATTTTACATCATCATCATCATTAACCATCTTTCTCCCATTTTATAGGGTTCGCTATTATATAAGCGAATGCTTAAAATAGCAAACGCTGTTTTATCGACCTTTTTAAATCGAAACCGTGAAATCCCGAACACATGGAACAGCGATTTTTTTCCAGGAAAAAAAATCACTAGGCCGTTTTCAGGATTTTGCCATTTCCTCCACTATGGTGTGATCTTGGAGTTGGCATATTTAAGTAGGGAGTGTGTGGGGGGCAAAGCCCCCCACTTTATTTTGTGTTTGTTTTTTGCTTTTTTTTCTGGTGCAGAGATTTTTCTTCCCTGGGAAAAAAAATTGCTGTTCCATGTGTTCGGTATTTTGCCATTTTGGTTTTTAAGGGTCGATTATACAGCGTTTGCTATTTTAAGCATTCGCTGTTATAATATAGATCCTTTTATACATAGGACCGAGGTCTTGTGCTAATTGTCTCCATCTCTCTATATTCAATGTTACTGTCCTAATTTCTTTGACACTCATGCCTGACTGTCGCAGATCTTCTCTCACAAAAGCCATCCACTTATTTGCTGGGCATCTTTGTTTCTTCTTGACTTCTTTCTGTCTGACCCAAATCTTTATCAGATTGTCTTTTGCTTTCATGCTCTGTAATCTGTTCTCATTGACCTTCTCTGCAATTGGAGACACTTGGGCTTCTGCACTGATATCCTCATTTCTTCATCTGTCCCACAGTGTGCATCCTTCTACCCATCTCAGGCACTTCATCTCTTACTTCTAGCTTCAACTGCTCTGCTTTAACCTCCCGGGTGTCTCTATTATACTTTAGTATGGGCTGTACCACTGTTTTGTCCACCTTACTTTTCAGCTTCTTTGACATTCTTCTGTCACACTCTACCCCTGATACTCTGTGCTAGTTGGCTTCAGTCCTCCTGATTCTAGATTTCACCTCCTCATTCAGACTTTCCTTCTCTTCATCCACCCCTCACAGATACTTGAAGCTGTTAATCTGTTCCACTATTTTCTCTTCTGTCACAATTCTCTGCTTCTTCTGATTTTGCATGTGTTGCCATTGCAACGGTCTTTTCTGTGTTCAGTTTCATCCCATTTGTGTAGAGTTTTGCATTCCATTCCATTTCCCTATTAGTTGCTGATCTTGTTAAGAGTCTGCCTGCAATGTCACATCACCTGCATACAGCAGCTTTTTTGATTTGTCCCTTTCATCTAGTTTGCTAATGTAGTCCATCACCAGTATGTACAGCAGAGGGCTCAGATCTGAACCCTGAAGCACACTCACTCCCACTGAGTAAACATCTGAGAGTCTAAACACCATTCATACTTGTGTCATTGGGTCCTTGTACATGTCCTGGTAATCCAACCAATGTTTCTGAGACTTTGAACAATCAATAAACTGAGCAAACCAGCTTTCTTATAACCTTGTCATAGGCTTCCTCCAAGTTTAGGAATGCTCAGTTGGAGTCTTTCTTTGTCTCTATTTTTTTCTCAACTATCTGTCTCCTGTAAACATTGGGTCATTAGTTCTTTACCCTGATCTGAATCCAAACTCCTCATTTCCATCTTACTTTCTACTACTCTGCATATTTGCTTATTAATTGCCCTCTCTAGAACTTTCATGCAATGTGACAGGAGTTTGATACTTCTATTGCAACTGTTGTCCTTAGCCTCTTTGTTAGCCACAAGTATTACCTCTTAGCCTCATCCCATCTTTTTTACCTCCCACTTTTTCTTCAGTCCTTATTTGCTTTGATGACTTCCTGGACTTCTGCATTCCATCACCAGCTTTCTTATGTACCTTATTTGCATATCTGGCTTGGCAGCATATGTGTTCTACAGTCCTTACACACACTGTTTTGAGGAGTTGCCATTCTTCTTTGACTCTGCTCATTTACTTCTGAGATGATAGAGCCCTGATTATTTCCTTGAATTTGTGTGCTTTCTATCCAGTCAACTTCCAAGTCTTCAGCCTAGTCTCTGTTGACCTTAGAGCCTGCTCTGACTACTGATTGGAGCTGATTGTGGCAACCAGTGGTTTATGCTGTGGGCCAACTGTTTCACTGGGGATGACTTTCTAACCTTTGATTCTACTTCGATGTCCCTTAATTACTAGGAGGAAGTCTACCTGAGTTGCATGTTGGACACTCTTGTATGTGATCTGGTTACTGTCTCTCTCTTGCTGAATCATGTGTTGGCCACCATCGAGTTATTTGCCAGACAGAAGCCTATAATAGCCTTTCCTTCTTTATTTCTGCTGCCCCACTCATGTGGACCCAGGCTGTCCTCATATCCTTTTCTGTCTGCTCTGATATGTGCATTCAGGTCCAGCACTATCATGCAGTGTGACAGGAGTCAGCAGAAGTAAATGACAGAAGAATGATAAAGAGTAAGGTGTACAAAACAGTGGTGTGACCAGTACTATTGTATGGTACAGAAACCTGGATATTAAAGGCAGATCAACTGAAGAAGCTAGAGGTGATGGAGATGAAGTGCTTGAGATAGGTGGTAGGATGCACAATGTGGGGCAGACGAAGAAATGCATACACCAGGGCAGAAGCCCAAGTAGTTCTAATTGCAGGAAATATGAAAGTGAACATATTACAGTGGTTTGAGCATGTGCAGAAAAGCAGAAGACAATCTGGTGAAGAAGATTTGAGACAAGCAGGAAGAAGGAACAAGGAAACAAAGGTGTCCAGCAAAGAGGCAAATTGATTGTGTGAGAGAAGACCTGTAACAGTTAGGCATAACTGTTGAAGAAGGTAAGAGAGTGGCACTGAATCAAGAGAGATGGCAACAGTTGTCATTTCACCCTGGCCCCATGCAGAAAATGTGAAAAATGGGGTTGATGATGAGATTCTAATATACTATATAAATAATTTCTTTGGATATTACTAGTAACATATTTCCTTTTGGATACTCATTCATCACTCTCCATTGTGTAAATCTCCTCCGAGATTCAGAAACATGTCTAGTGCAACTGCAGATTCCTACCTGCAGGAACAGTTCATAGCACAATGTGTTCTATGGCTCACTACCAATTCTTCTTCTTCTATTGGCTTTTTCCCAGTTAGGGGTCACCACAGCAGATCACCTGTCTGCTCATGATTGGCAGTGGAGTTTTACAGTGTTGAGTTGCCAGCCCAGCACCCAACATTCCACAGAAGGCACACACACGCACACACTCACACCTAGGGCCAATTTAGAGTGCTCAATCCACCTTACAGCATGTCTTTGGGATGTGGGAGGAAACCAGAGCACCCGGGAGAAACCCACACGACCACAGGGAGGACATGCAAACTCCGCACAGAAGGCACCCCAGCCGAGAATCAAACCGGAGAACCTCTTGCTGTGAGGTAGCAACGCTAACCGCTGCACCACCATGGCCGCTCTCTATGGCTCACTACCAATTAAGAAAGTGAAAATATTCAGCTTTAGTCACAGCTAATTAATAACCCATTCATGGTAGGAACAAGACCTGCAGTGAAAGAGGAAAGCTTGTAGCTGTAGTTAGGATGCAGAGATCCCAGCTGTGGTTAAGATCCAGAGAGCCAGACAAGAAAAACTGGCAAGCAGAGAGGAAGCATGAACCACACCACATGTACATGCTGTATGACGCAAGGCGATAAGAAAAGCAGCACGCTAATTGAAAAGGGCACTGCAATGATGGCATCTGCTTTTTGACCATAAAAAAGAGTAGGCCTGAGAGTACAGGACAGTAGGAAAAAGGAGCAGTAAGCAGAGATAATACACAAGGGCAACAGGGAAGACAAGGATGGATGTGGGCAGAGGAAGGGAGGATACAACTTTTTTTGTAGGACAGTGGTCTTTTTTATTTTTATTTTTTAAGAAGTGAAGCTGTGAAAGGATGCAATGGAAAGGTGATGGTATGGTAGGAAGTTGAGGGTCAGTGGCAGGAGCAAATGCACATAAATATAAAATAAACAAACAGCAAAAACAATAAAAAACACTTGTATGCAGGTCCTTGTGTCCACAGCAAAACTACAGCAAAGTATCCAAAAACAAGAGGAGGACACAAGATAGGCTCCAGGTTATAAAGCTTTAATCAGGCACAAGCACTTTCACATCTGCTTCTTCAGGTGCATAAAAACAAACTGAAACTAGTCATACTTTTAAACATTGCTGAATGCATCACATGACAGCAATACATCACATGTCTATATACACTCCATTACTATAAAATATTAAAGCTATATGGTAACCACAAAATAACTAAATATTCAAAGAAAATCATAAAAATATAATCATAAAATATTTCTTATATACTTTGTGCACTATAAAAACATTGTTAAAATACACATTCTTAAAAACAACTACTTTACCTACATTGGTCTCAGTGGTACTTGTTCATTGAGACCATGTCCCATGTCAGCTCTGAATAAGACTATCCATCTAGCTTCCAGTTCCTCTGTTTTATTACATGTGTACAGCCCCCTTTTACTCACAAAACCCCTAGCAGTGCCCATAAACTTAAATTTATGATGGTTGTTAGTATTCACAACATACTGTAGAACAAAGCACGAACTGTCAGACCACACAAGAAGCAAATCCAGAGGAACTCACTGACAGGTACTCCAGGTACAATAAAAGCATGTTTCAAATAAGACTGTAAAATGTTGTTTATTAAGTGTTCTTCTTAAAAATCCACTTTTCGTCGAGCTTCTTGTGCTCAACTTCCTCAGAACTACAATGCAGTCAACAAATCCAAAACCATATATAACATTTCAATGTTCTTTAAATCTCGTGCCTTCTGCTCATGTGACTTAAACGACAACAGGTATTGGATCTCTGTTTCCTGTAATGAATAATACATGAGTTAACAATTAAGAAGAACACTTAATAAACAACATTTTACAGTCTTATTTGAAATGTGCTTTTATTGTACCTGGAGTACCTGTCAGCGAGTTCCTCTAGATTTGCTTCTTGTGTGAGTATTCACAACATGTTTGGCCAGGGCATTACTTCTGCTTTGTTTGCCTGTGTGAAAAATGTGTTCTCTATCCCTCTCCTTGAGTGTACGTTCTGTTTTTCCAATATAAAATTTCTTGCATACTACACAGTGAGCAAGATCCACTATATGCTGTGTATCACATGTAGCTTGTACTTTAAATTTATGCAGCCGGTTCTGATCTGGATGTATAAATTCATCACTGATAAGGCGGTCACAAAATGGATACAGAATGAACCTAAATTTTTGTTCAGAAATCAAAAGTCTTTGAAGAGACGCTTATGTGCACCTAGAGAAGAGAAAACCCCTATGGGTGGTATGGGGACTAAGCCTTGTGGCATATGTTCATACTGTGGGTATATAGATATAAGCAATTAATATTTACATCCAGATCAGGACCTGCTGTATAAGTACAAGCTACATGTGATACACAGCATATAGTGTATCTTGCTCACTGTGCAGTATGCAAGAAATTTTATATTGGAAAAACGGACCATGCACTCAAGGAGATTGTTAGAGAACACATTTATCACATAGGCAAACAAAGCAGAAGTAATGCCCTGGTCAAACATGTTGTGAATACTAACAACCAACATAAATTTAAGTTTATGGCCATTGCTAGGAGTTTTGTGAGTAAAGGGGGGGAGGGCACATGTAATAAAACAGAGGAATTGGAAGCTAGATGGACAGTCTTATTCAGAGCTGACATGGGATATGGTCTCAATGAACAAATACCCCTGAGACCAAAGTTAAAGGCCATACCTCTACGTAGGTAAAGTAGTTGTTTTTAAAAATGTGTATTTTAACAATGTTTTTATAGTGCACAAAGTATATAAGAAATATTTTATGGTTATATTTTTATGATTTTCTTTTTATATTTAGTTATTTTGTGGTTACCATATAGCTTTAATATTTTATAGTAATGGAGTGTATATAGACATGTGATGCATTGTTGTCATGTGATGCATTCAGCAATGTTTAAAAGTATGACTAGTTTCAGTTTGTTTTTATGCACCTGAAGAAGCAGATGTGAAAGCGCTTGTGCCTTATTAAAGCTTTATAACCTGTTAACCCAACACTACAACCTGTGAGAGATGCACTTACATAGCCAAAATGGAAGCAAAGCTCTCTCCACCCAAGATTGTGCTAAACAGTCAAGAGGAGAAGGTTAACACCCACACTACACCTCAAGCAACACATAGCCCTTCTAAACCCGCACCACCAACACCCACATATAGCAACACTAAATCCACATATGCAGAGGCCCTTAACTGTAACCTGCCCAAGCAACAAAGACCTCTGAAGCTGAAATGCAAACAAACACCAATCACAACCAATGTGTCACATAGTTCACAACACCAGTATGCCACCCAGCAACAGCCCCTAAGGCAAGACAATGTACCTAACACTTTAGTCATAGGTGACTCTATAGTCCGGCACACTGATGTCCCTCTCAACAGGTTGAATAAGGAGAAAATTACAGTCAGCTGCCTGTCGGGTGCCAGGATCCGCCACATAACACATGCACTCAAGTCACTCCACAACAAGTACAAATATGACTCTGTCATTGTCCATGTTGGAGTGAATGACTTGAGACGTACCTCCCTGGACTACATGAAAAGAGACATGGAAGAGCTCTCGGATCATGTGGCCCAGGCAGGTATGACCCTAGCCCTGAGCAGCATCCTGCCTTCACCCAGAATGATACCACAATATAAGGATAAAATGATTGACTTCAACAATTGGCTAAGCTTATGGTGTCATTCAAAGGGGATCCAGTATCTGTCTGCCTGGGATGACATGATTGACAGACCACGATGCTTTGCCAGAGATGGTCTGCACCTGTCGTCCTGGGATTCAGGTAACTGGCTAAGGCTCTTGCCACCCCTATAGTGCCTTTTTTAGGCGAACTTCAAAGGACAAAACCACCACCGTAACAGGTACAAGCTTGCAAAATCTGAAGGTAATGCTACTCAATGCTAGAAGTCTAAACCTCAAAATGCACTCTCTCGAGGCACTCCTTAAAATGGAGAATATCGATATCTGTGCAGTAACTGAGACCTGGTTCAAGGCTCCAGAGAGCACCCCTGCAATACCAGGCTACAACTCTTACCACACTTTTTGGCCACCAAACCAGGACCGAAACACTAAAGGTGGAGGAGTGTCAATATTCACCAAGGATATTCACACCACCAGGCTAGTTGGCCAACACAATGTGTCTGAAATTCTCCAAGTGCAACTAACACTAGGTAAGACTGCAATCCAAATTGTAGCTTGCTACAGATCCCCCACCATACCCCAAGATTCTCACTACACCTTTCTAAACATACTGGAAAATATTAAGATAGAACCAAACACCCTAATACTGGGTGATTTTAACTACCCTGCCATTAACTGGGAAAACTACTCATGTCCCAACACCTTTGCATAGCGGTTCTTGGAATTCATAAATTCCAATGCCCTGGATCAACTAATCCATAGTCCCACCAGGGGCTCCAATATCCTAGACCTGGTCATTACCAACATAGGAAATCAATGCTCCATACCTATGGTCACCCCCTTGTTAGTCAGGTCTGACCATAAGCTAATCACCCTTAACATCCACATCCCACCCCACCCCCAGTAAAGAAACCACCATAAAAAAACTTCTCCAAAGCCAACTTCATGCTACTCAAGTCAGAAGTGACAAACTTCATGACACCCATGCAGACGGGAACTGAAAGTTCAACTGCTGAATCCTACACTAAGGCACTCTACGAGCACATCCACTCATGCATGAATCGTGCCATCCCAAATAAAACCAAAATGCTCTCATCCAAAAAAAGGAAGCCAATCTGGTGGTCCCCTGCCATAAACAAACTTTACAACAAAAGGAAGAAACTTTTGCAGAAAAGAGGAAAATCTCAGGATACAAAAAACTCCCTTACTAGCCTCAGTAAGAAACTGAGATGCCTCATAAAATCCTCCAAAGCTAGTTACGAAAATAAAATTGCCAAAGATTCCAAAGACAACCACAAAGCATTCTATAATTATGTCAAGAATCTAAATGGCAATGCTCAGATCTGCTCTGAGCTAAAACAGAATGGCATTAAATATACTGATCCAAAGGATATTGCCAATATCCTGGCAGATCGATTCAGTGCCAACTTCACCCCCCTCTCACCCCCTAAATGGCCCATCTCAATACCGGAAGGTTGCCAAATTCCAGTAATAACGGCCACACAGGTACAAAACGCACTCTCTAAAGCCAAGAATACAGCATCCATGGGACCAGATGACATCCCGGGCTGTGTACTACATGAACTACAATATGAACTGGCACCTCACCTAAGTGTCATGTTTAATCATAGCCTCACTCCAGGTTTCGTGCCCACTGAGTGGCGCAGAGCTACAGTTATCCCAATCCACAAGGGGGGATCCACCTTGGATCCTGGAAACTACCGTTCCATCAGTCTGATAAGCCTTATCTGCAAGGCCATGGAGCGTATTATCATGGAACTTATAAACAAAGACATTGGCAACCTTCAAACACTGGACCCCACCCAGTTTGGGTTTGTGAAGGGCCGATCTTGTCTCCTGAACCTGATTGACTTCTTTGAATCAGTCTCCATAGCCATAGACAAGGGTAAGGTGGTCCACACAGCCTATCTAGACCTTGCCAAGTACTTTGACACCATCCTCCACTCTGGAATCATAGATAAACTTACTAAGTTGGGCATTAATCCCTATGTCACCCAATGGGTTGTTAAATGGCTTACTGATAGAACCCACACTGTAAAAGTAGCCGACTCCAAATCCAGCTCCAGACAAGTGACAAGTGGAGTACCCCAGGGTTCAGTCCTGGGGCTGCTCTTGTTTGGCATCTACTTCTCTGAAGTACAGGTCAACACTAAGGGACTCTGGCTAACAAAGTTTGCAGATGACTGCAAACTGGGAGCCATTATTGAATCCCCAAATGATGTGGATACTCTACAAAAGGGCCTTACAGAAACAGATGCTTGGTGCCAGAGCCATGGGCTCAAGCTCAATGCCAAGAAATGTATTGTTATCCCTTTGGGAAAAAACATGTATCCATGAATTACCATATAGGTGGCAGTACACTAAACACAGAAAGTGTGATAAGAGACTTAGGGACACAGGTGGACAGTGGTCTCACCTTAGATAACCACATCGCCACAACAGTCAGGAAATCCTTCTATGTGGCACACCTCATCACGAAGGGCTTTTCATCCAGAAAAAAGGAGGTCATTGTCCCACTGTACTCACCCCTCATTAGACCCATTATAGAATACAATGCCCCATTTGGTATGTACCTCTCAAGACATCTGCAACAACTGGAAAGGCCTCAGAAATACCTCATTAAAAGAATCACAGGCCTAAAGCAGATGCCCTACGCTGACCGCCATAAAAAACTCCAGCTATACTCTGTCGCATATCGTCTACTCAGAGGCGATCTCTGCTTAACATACAAGGCCATGTCAAACCCAGAGTTGTTGGACATGCTACACTTAAAGAAATCCCAATCCCTCAGAGCTACATGCTCCAGGGATCTAAACCTTGTCATCACAATAAACAAAACATGCTGGAGGGATAGGTTCCTGACCCAGAGACTCCCCAGACTCTGGAATAGATTGCCCATACATGTCAAGCAGAGTGCCTCTTTGGACCTCTCCAAGAGGAACCTTGACGATTGGATGGGAGAAAGGAAATTCACCCCAGGGATCACGTCAGTCGCCCTGCTAGACAGGGGTCCAGGAAAGTAAATAATGTGGGAAGAAATAGCCAGGGAATTGTTATGGCTAGGCTTGTATAGGCCCTAGGGCTGATAGCCTGGTACCAACCTATGAACCTATGAACCTATGAACCTATGGAGCCTATCTTGTGTCCTCCTCTTGTTTTTGGATACTTTGCTGTGGACACAAGGACCTGCATACGAGTGTTTTTTTTATTGTTCTTGCTGTTTTTTATTAGTTTTTGTATCACTCGGAGTTGCATGGAGATGGCTGACAATGATGAGATAACTGAACTGGACCACACCCCTCCTTCAGAGCACACTCCTTTGAAGACTAAGGTAGATACTTTTGTGAACAATTTTACTAAGAAAACTAATCCATTGTTATCTGCTGTTCCTGAGGATGTAAGAGGTGAAGACTGTACTGTGGGTGTTATTCTGTTTAAGAGTCATCCACTCAACTTAAAAGGAATTATTCAAACTGAAGCATAATCGGTGTCAATCTTTTCATCTTGAAATTTGTGTTAAAGAAGGCAGTATACCACGTGGGCTACGCATATTGAAAATGCCTTCATATTTACCAAATGATTCCATGTTTCTAAGTGAATGGCAGAAACTCAATATAAATACTAGTCTGGGCTATTTGAGATTGCTTATTACTGCTGCAAATAATGAGGTGAAAACCATAAGCTCTACCATTAGCACCTTATATAATGAACTACTGAATCAATTTGGTGCTGCCATGGTAGATCGACACATGCCTGAGGCGTTTGATTCAGTAGCTGCTTATGAAAGCAAACGTTTGAAAACAAAACTAGGCAATTTGGAGAGAGACAGGACTGATTTTTCACCTTGGCCATGTTTTCACTTGGAGGAGAACACAAGAGACTGTGAACAATACAGTACAAGGCAGAGAGAATGGTGCCTTGTTTAATTCTGTCTCCTTGCCTTTAGCAGCTAACCAGACTGTTGTTTCTCGAGTGAGTGAGGCATCGGTATATGATGTTGCATAAACGCAAGACGTTGCAGTGAAGGAACCAGTGGCTAGGAGAAAGACAGTGCAAGTTGTAGCACAAGTTCATAATGCAGGCGAAGGAACAACAAAATCTAATTCTACTGAAAAGCAAGGCATGGTCCATTCTGCCAACAGTGATTTTTTTTAGGGAACAGAGGGGTGCAGCCTTTGAATTTCCTGCTACCTAGAGGAGAACAAAAGCTACCTGCCTTGAAACAGAGCAGAGGTCGCAGCAGAAGCAGGAACAAGAGGAAGCACGATGGGTTGAACGAGAGCCCATACAATATAAAGAAAACTTTGTTTCAGCCAAGAAAGACTTGATGTGGAGTTTATCCAGTCATGTTCTGTCTCAAGATGAGTTTAATTTGTTACACAAAAGGATTGTCTTTCATACCTACGGGTAGGTCTGACTTTGCAGATGTTGTATTTGATATAAAGATGTTTACACTTAATTTGATGTTAAAATGCAGTTTAATGGCACAGAGACTACACATATGCAAGGCAGTCATGTTTGTAAAAAACCTAGCACATTTATATCTGCAGTTAACCCATTTAGTTAATGCTTTTGAAAAACTGTGCATAGACGATGTACATAACTTGAATGATTTTTAATAGGAATAAACATTACAAGGGGCAAAAGTCTTATAATCTCCCTTATGGGAAGGCCTAATTACTACGCTGTCATTCTTCTGTAAATCCAGTAAAGCTTCATGCTCTGATTTTGTTAGATTATAAGACTTTATTATGGATAAAAATAAATATGATTTCACTATGTCTCACATGCTGACGGAAGATGTTTTTTATGAGACACTGCCCCCTGTTAGGGTTAAGCTGTTCATAGAAAAAGTGCATAAGCAATTAAAAGATATGTTTTTGAATGGCATGATAGATAACAGTCTGTTATATTATTTTATGGTTACCTTACCTACTACACCCATTATCCAAGGTTTGCCTAAACTACACAATAGCACTACTGACCCACCCATGAGGCCTATAGTGTCCGGTAGAAATTGGTGTACTGAACCAGCATCCATTTTCATTGAAAAATGTTTGAGACCACTTTTAAATAGTAGAGAGCATGTGTTAAGAGAGACAGAACAGTTTTTGAGAGATTTATACACTTTCAATAATTACAACTCTATTGAAGGTGTTCTCATGGTAACACTTGATGTGGTATCTCTTTTTACTCTTATACCCAATGTGACTGGGTTGGAAAGTTTAACCAGGTTTATGGAAATGTATTCTGATTTCTCTGAAAGTAAAATTATACTAGTGAGGAATTTACTGAGCATTATCTTAGAAAATAATGTTTTTCTGTTTGGTGAGGATTTATACTGGCAGCGTAATGGCATAGCTATTGGCACGTCCTGTGCCAATAGCGATGCCAATGCTGTCATGGTTGTATAGGAACATGACTTTTTATTGAGTGGCTTATATCAGAACAAAGTTTTGTTCTTTCATAGATTTGTAAGTGACCTTTTTATTTTATAGGCAGGTACAGAAGAGGAGTTCTTGGAATTTCTTATGTACTTTTGAATGCAACCACCACTTTTCTAAGGTTTACATCTGTTGTCTCATATGAGAGAATAAACGTTTTGGATGTTTAAGTAAATATTGAAACAGGGCGCATACATACATGTTTGTACAGAAAGGAATGTTATGTTAACCATCTTTTAAGCAGAGGAAATATGCACCCTACCTATGTGTTTGACAATGTCATTAGGAATCAGGTTTTTAGAGCGTCTAGGTTGAATGTTAGGGATGCAGATTTCCATCAACAATTGAACAGTACGAGGAATGATTTACTGGCCAGAGACTATGTGGAGAGAGATGTACAGAAGCAAATAGAAGAAGTAGTTAGTTTGCGACATACTAAGGCTAGACCTTATTATTCAGATACATGGTCCAAGGAAAAAGAGACCAGTGGTGATAAGCCTAAGTTAAAGGTGCCATTAAGCTTCTCTAGTGATGTTGGGTCTTATATGAACATTATACATAAACACAGGTAGATATTGACCACTGATAAAGGTGATCACAAAATAGATAACCTAAATTTTTGTTCAGAAATCAAGTCTTTGAAGAGACTCTTATGTGCATCCAGAGAAGAGAAAACCCCTATGGGTGGTATGGGGACTAAGCCTTGTGGCATATGTTCATACTGTGGGTATATAGATATAAGCAATGAATTTTTACATTCAGATCAGGACCTGCTGTATAAGTACAAGCTACATGTGATACACAGCATATAGTGTATCTTGCTCACTGTGCAGTATGCAAGAAATTTTATATTGGAAAAACGGACCATGCACTCAAGGAGATTGTTAGAGAACACATTTATCACATAGGCAAACAAAGCAGAAGTAATGCCCTGGTCAAACATGTTGTGAATACTAACAACCAACATAAATTTAAGTTTATGGCCATTGCTAGGAGTTTTGTGAGTAAAGGGGGGGAGGGCACATGTAATAAAACAGAGGAACTGGAAGCTAGATGGACAGTCTTATTCAGAGCTGACATGGGATATGGTCTCAATGAACAAATACCACTGAGACCAAAGTTAAAGGCCAGACCTCTACATAGGTAAAGTAGTTGTTTTTAAGAATGTGTATTTTAACAATGTTTTTATAGTGCCCAAAGTATATAAGAAATATTTTATGATTATATTTTTATGATTTTCTTTGGATATTTAGTTATTTTGTGGTTACCATATAGCCTTAATATTTTATAGTAATGGAGTGTATATAGGCATGTGATGTATTAAGCAATGTTTAAAAGTATGACTAGTTTCAGTTTGTTTTTATGCACCCGAAGAAGCAGATGTGAAAGCGCTTGTGCCTGATTACAGCTTTATAACCTGGCTTGTGCCTGATTAAAGCTTTATAACCTGGCTTGTGCCTGATTAAAGCTTTATAACCTGGAACCTATCTTGTGTCCTCCTGTTGTTTTTGGATAAAATAAACAAAGACTGATAGGAGAGGTATGGGCACACTGAGGTTGGAGGAAAACAGTTGATTTGGAGGCATACAAAGAAAGGGAGGATGCTGATTATGGGGAAGTTTGGACAACAAACGGGGAGAGCATCGACACACACACCAGAATGGGGGGGTTGGGTGGCTGCAGTCTTTTATCTATCATTCATATAATATATATATATATATATATATATATATATATATATATATATATATATATATATATATTGCACTGCCTGTGCAGTACCCACAGAGAGATGTCAGACTGCACCTTGAGCACACTCCTTTTCATTGGGCCCTACCTTAGGTGTTGATGGCAGCGGCAATCAATGATGTGACTCTTACCAACCACAAAAGAAGCCTGTCTATAGAGCTGGCATGGGCTTCCACATACAGGTATAACATTTCCCTCAACACCTCCACCATCTTCCTGCATGTGATAAAAATCATAACTCCTGGTAGTGCCATCAGAGGGAATAATAGTACAACCAGCCAGTTAAACATCACCAGGGCCAAAAGAGGTGGCTACTTTGGTTTCCCCCAGTGCAGCCACCAGAGAGGCGTCATGGGATGCTGGCTGAAAAGATACAGGAGATAGCAGTACCTGCTGAGAGACTAGATCATGGCAGAGGGCACATAGAAAAAAAATCTGCTTAACATGAATATAATATATGAAACACATTTAATGAATGACATCATACAAATATATAAGTACAGTTGTATAAAGCTGCAATCTGAATAACTGCATGTGCATATGATGTAAAATGCTGCTGTGTGCCAATATGCCATTTGAACAGGGTGGACACGGGTAGCAGTCCTGATGTGTATAACAGTGTGGGAAGAACATGGTGAATCTGAGGCCACCTGCCATTCTAGTTCTATCCTCTTTTCCAACAATAGTAGGTATACATAAAAAAAAAAAAAAAAAAAAAAAAAAAAAACTGCATAAATCAACCTGAATAACAATATCACTCGTACTCTGAAGAGCAGCCAAACTGCACTGTTAGTACCCTGCACATCTTCCTAGGGCCACTCTTATCTGTCCATGCTACACCCATGCATGCTGCTGTCAAATAGCTAATGCAGTAATGTACACTCATAAGACAACTATTTACCAGGTCTCATTCCAGAGATATATGACAGACCTTTCTCAGTCACACCCACTGATTTTTTTCTGCTCATATTGCACAACATATGGCTTGTCAACCGCATAATCTGTGGCAGGGTGTCCTTAATGTAGCATGAAAAATGTTTGTGTGGTCAGTTGATATAAAGGTGTGCAATATGGTAGTAGTACATATTTTTACTATCTGCATCATGTTTACCTATGAGAACAAATTTGCTCTTTAGCTCCTTAGCTCCCTCATCAGCTACAAAAGTCAAACATTTTGCATGATGCCACTGTTAAGAGTCACTGACCTACCTTCTCATACTGAGTGGGCTTTGAGGGTAATCCGGTGTGTGCACAAGACCAAGAAAGTCTCTAACCATGAATAGGCTTACAGGCATGGCACATAAATAGAGCAATTCAGTAATAGTCATGAAGTGGTGCCCAATTAGCACAACTACTGTGCTTAGTGGGTTGATGTTCTGTGAAATAAAGTCTGTCAGCAGCCAAGAGTCTCATTGTATTATGGAAGATTATTAACTGTCATTCTCCCAAACTGCAATCCTAGGTACACAAATTGTGTTTGCAATGCGCTACATTTTTTTTCTTTGTGGGGAAAGTTCGAACTTTCTAACTATGGATTTAGCTGCACTGCCTCCAGCAGGAAATGTTTTATAAGACTGTATAGGCAATGTGCTGTATTAAAATGTGTGTTAACATTTCTAATCTGCAGCTATTTCAACTGTTGTCATGTCAGGTGTAACAAACAAAAGGGAGTTACCTTGGGCGATATGGCTAGAAGTGAATGAGCACTTATAACATGGATTTTGAGAGTAAGTTGTCCTGCCAATGTGAAACTTGTTACAAGTACAGCTTTACAGCTGTCAAGTGCATATGTGCCTGTTGTTTGAGGTAGTGTACAGGTACGTCTATAAAGACCTCAGCACAGGTAGCCCCCAATTAGTTTGATTGCATTCTGGCACTTATTCTCATATGCATGCTCTACCAGTGGCAGTGTGAGTAGAAATATTTTTTTTGTGGGGTGACAGTACTCAGAACATAAACATGCTGTGTACAGCAGCATTATGTAGTACTGGCATACATAAACTTTGTGTGGGAGATGGTGTTTTCCACCTTATATATACTGAGTAGTTGTCACTAGCTGTCTTACAAATTATGTGTTCCACACAATCACCATAATGTCACTGTTGGGCAACAACATTCTTATAGGCCACAAAACACAGAATATATATATTTGTGTCGCTACTTGCCACAACCTGTAGCTGAAATGATCAGCTTTCTACCAGTGGAGGAAGTGCCCATATTGTGCCTGTGGGTAGTCTGCATTACACATGTGATACCCCTTTCTTCACCCATTGTCACTGTCCATATGCATAGTCAGACAAGACACTTATGCTGTCAGTCATGCCATGTGCAGGGACAGTCACAGTCAATCATCGCATAGATGAAGCTTAACAGTGGTGTTTTGTTGGAGGCCATAGGCTGATGTTGCAACTGCAAGTTGCTATTCAGTTCTGCCTGCTCCATTTGCCCTTGCTTTGCTCAGGCTCTCTCTGCTCCCCTACTCTACCCCCATTCTCCACCCATCCCCACTATCTCTAGATTTATAGGTATCCTGTAAGCACACTCCTTACCAAATTAACCTATCACAGCTTTTCTTTCTACCCAGTCACTATACATCTTACCTGACTCTATCTGACCCAGTTACAGGGATACTCATTGCGTTTCCCGCCAATGGGGAGGACTTAAAATTCTACACCTAGCCCTTTTCCTCTGTCACAGTTACCTCTCTACTCTACTTTTCTTTTCATTAATTTAAAAGGCTACTTCAACATGTATACTTTAATATATATATGCTTACTTACCACATATTACCACACCACTTCCTATAACAAACATTACATCACTAGCGTCTACTCTCCAACCAACACAGTCACTACTCCATCCATCTCTAGTTTCACAAACACTGTCATATCTCCTCAACTCTACAATAGCACTAACAAAGAACCCTTTTCACTCAGATACACTAACCTACATGCTAAACCTTACCTACTCAAGAAATTTGCTAAACTTCTGCCCACATTACATACTTATTTCTGTTTAGAGTCAATCACCTCAAACTATCAATCACCTCAAATTATGTGGAGACATGCATCCCAATCTAGACCCTCATCCCCAGCAACCAACTGCCCTTCCACTAGGCAGCACAATGTCTCACAACAGCAGTAATCCAACACATAACAGCTCAGACCTCCTAACCCTAAACATGAATCTAAGAAGCACCCTAAATAAAGTTCACAAATTTCACTCAGCCCTTGACCTATGCTCTCCTGACATTGTAATTATAACAGAAACATGGCTCAAACCAAACACAAATGATACAGAAACACTGACCCAGGGCTACAATATACACAGACATGACAGAACACATGAGAGGCAGTGGCATCGCCATAGTATATAAGGACACACTCAGGTCAGAACTCCTTGTATATGAGCCCCCAGACCTATTAAATTCAGAAATATTAATGTCCTGCCTCCAGCTAAATTCCAATAAGCATATTATAATAATAGCTACTTATATCCCTCCAGGTAATACACTGCCATAATTGAAAACCTCCTTGACTGGTCTGTTCCACTTTTAATCAAGAAACCATTATAATGGGGACTTTAACTTGGATTGGTCCACCTGCTCCTCAGATAACCCTCCCAAATTTATTAATCTCTATGGTTTCCCTCAAATAGTACTCTCCCCAATCATAATAGATAAAAATAGCAACAAGCAGTCAATCCTGGACTGGATAATAACAAACAGGCCCTTTCTTGATCACCTTGCTGGCTGCCTCCCAGACAGACTCAGTGACCATCAACCCAGCTAACTAAGCACAGCATAAATCCTCCAAAAAACACCATATTAAAATAAGTTCACAACAAAAGAAATTTCTCCATGAAACCTTCAATTTACTCCTAAAACAATGCAACTGGACTCAGTATCAAGAGACCAAAAAATAAAGCTTCTTTAACTCTTATCGACAATTAAGAATCCATGCCAAAAAATCAAATCCAAAATGACAAAAAGGCTTACTACACTACAATCCAACAAATCAACAAAACAATTCCCAAACATTTTGAGGAGCCATAAAACAACTCCTCAATCCCAGTCAATCTGCTACACCATCTCCTAACCACTTTAAATACTTCAGGTAGCATAGCCTCACAATTTAATCAACACTTCATCAACTCAATAATATCCCTCATAAAAAAATGACAGCCATACTCCACTAACAATACCATCAGAATCAGTACATAACCTAAATTCTTTTTCCATCACAAAAATACAAACCAGTACAATTAAAAAACTTCTCTTCAAATTAAAGCCTACATACCTCACTGCTGACCTACTGCCTAATGAATTCCTCAGACTAGCAGCAGATGCCATCTCTTATCCCATCTCTCTCCTAATTAACTGATCTATCTCTGAACAAAAAATCCCCAAGATTTGGAAAATTTCTCATATCATTCCTCTGCACAAAGGCGGCTCCTCAACTGACCTCTCAAACTATAGACCAGTTGCTCTACTCTTACCACTATCCAAAATTCTTGAAAAAGGCATACGTGTACAACTCCTTGACTATCTAGTAAATAATAATCTGCTCTCTAATTTCCAACATGTGTTTAGACCCAAGCACAGTACTACAATCACTTCAATAACTTTTACCAATACTGTCAAGGAGCTCAGTAACAATGGCCGACTCATATCTTCCATTTCCTTGACGTGTCTGAGGCCTTTGACACAGTATCACAAGTTATTCAAGGCACGAGCCACCTTAAATCTCTCCCAATTAGCTCTGTCATGGGTTCATAGTTATTTAATGGACCCCCAACAAGCAATCAAGTGGAAAAATGAACAAATTAACTCTCTGTCCTACTACCCATCTCAGTCAGTGTGCCACAAGGGTCAATATTTGGTCCACTGCTTTTCACCATCTTCACCAACAAACTCTGCTCTGTCACTCACCTAGCCACCATTGTACAATTTGCCAGTGGCTCTACCCTCATTTGTTCAGCTCCATCCCTTCCAGAACTCCAAGAAAGAATCCAAAAATCCCTCACAGACATAGAAAAGTAAGTTATTCAAGGCACTAGCCACCTTAAATCTCTCCCAATTAGCTCTGTCATGGGTTCATAGTTATTTAATGGGCCCCCAACAAGCAATCAAGTGGCAAAATGAACAAATTAACTCTCTGTCCTACTACCCATCTCAGTCAGTGTGCCACAAGGGTCAATATTTGGTCCACTGCTTTTCACCATCTTCACCAACAAACTCTGCTCTGTCACTCACCTAGCCACCATTGTACAATTTGCCAGTGGCTCTACCCTCATTTATTCAGCTCCATCTCTTCCAGAACTCCAAGAAAGAATCCAAAAATCCCTCACAGACATAGAAAAGTATCTCTCAGAATAACAACTCATATTCAATCCTAACAAACTTAAACTAATGTTTTTCTGTAATACCAAATCACATAGACATATTCCTCCTTTTACCATCCTCTCCACAAACAAAACCAAAACTCAACATGTTGAACACATCCAGCTCCTGCACAACCAATAACTGTCTTAAATTTGACAAAAACATAGCACCATCCATCAAAAAAGTCCACATAAAGCTTGGCACACTCTACAGAAACAAACTATTACCATACACTCTCCACCTGACACTCCATAGCCAGGACACATTTACTCTTCACCCTTCTATACATCTACCCCATTTTCACAAATCTCAGAAAAATTGACATAAACAAATTAGAGACCTGCTACAATAAAATAGCTAGATTTGCTATAAATCATCCTCACAGATCACACTACTGCTCTGAATAAAATAGATAGAATTACCCAGTCTACTATCCTTGAACAAACTAACTACTGCCCGCTCCATCGTTTATCAACCCGACAACTGCCCCGCACTCAAACTTAATTCAAACATACACTAACTCCAGGACTCTGAGATCCTCTGACAAATTACTACTAAAAGTCACTAAGTCAAATAATAGCTTTGGAGATTCTCTCTTCTCCAGTCAGATATCCAAAAAAATTGAATTCAATATCTCAACACATATGAACCACCTCCAACAGCTCCAGATTCAAAATCCTTCTCAGGGTTCACCTTTCAAACAACTGGTTATATTCCTGTAATACTTCAGGATGACCAGTCACTACTTTCTCTTAACTACCTCTAAATTTCTCTTTTAGGTCTCTCTACTTTCCTCTAGCACACTAAACCCACACTCATCTGTCTTTCTCTTCACTCTAATTCTTTCTTGTCCTTCACCAAGTAGCCCACATTATTCCTTTTCACAATCCTGAAATACTACCAGACTAAATGATGCAATTAGTCTGTAGCTGTTGAATGCCATGGTATTAATATTGTGCTTTTGTCTTTGTATATATTGTGTGTGTGTGTGTGTGTGTGTGTGTGTGTGTGTGTGTGTGTGTGTGTGTGTGTGTGTGTGTGTGTGTGTGTGTATGTATATATATATATATATATATATATATATATATATATATATATATATATATATATATATAAAATGTTATTGTATATTGAATAGCATTCTGTTATATTTCTTTCTCTCCATTTCTATAGAAATGTACTGTCTTTGTCTCCCATGTAGTTCTGTTTTGCTCTGTTGCTTACCTTTCTAATTGAAATCTTATATATATTACATCATGTTAGATAATACTTTTCACTGTAAACTGTTTTAGGGTAATGGAGCTTTTCTCCTCAGGCCTCTGCTGAAAATGGGTTCTTGGCCCAGTTGGACATTCCTGGTAAACAAATATAAAATAAAAAATAAATAAATTAGCATACAAAGTGGACCACTAGTTTTATTTTTGGCCTTCCCCTTTCATGCTCATTGTGTCACTGAATCATGTGCACCTTGCATGTAGCAGTTAATTGCATGCAATTGCCCACCATGACACAGAAAATGGTTCTGAATCTCTAGGCCTGTCTCTCCTCTCTTACCTTCTCCAACAGACCTACAAATTATCTTCTTGCTGTTTATTTTCTTAAACATTTATGCAATGAAGAGCGCAACAAAGATCAACTTGTGATGAACATCACATCTACCCACGGTATTTCTTGGATATCACTTTCTCTCTCAGTAGTAATTTCAAATAACATTCTTAAAGCTTTTTAAACATCACTAAGGTATCAGTCTTCAAAAAGGAAATGATAAACAATGAGGAAACATTTTTATACTGTTCAATTATATTATTCATGATGCATGTCTCACTTTTACAACTTAAATTCATTCCCTCCCCAATCAAATTGGCAATATCCCTTTCATAGAGTTTAAAAAGATCTCCACGATTTATGATTTATCCAGTTAAATTTTTACTGGGAAATATATCCAATCCAGGGGTTTACTGAGATTTTTTTCAAATTTTCTTATGTCTAAGCTTCCAGTTATATCTGCACAAAACTAGTATGATAACATTTTCAAAGAAGGACCACTTTTGAACTTCATAGATTATAATGTTAAAACAGCTATCTATTTTTGCAAACGTTATTGCACAATAAACCGTATTCAAAGTTTTAGACTTCTTGGGTTACAGTCTTTTTTACATTCTGGACCTTTTCTCATGGTGAAACCCTCCTTTTTCTCCATTCTGATAGTTTCTTTAACTGCTTTGTTCATTGTATCACTTGTTGTGCTTAGTTGGCTACTCATATTAATTTCTATTCATATTAGCATTCATATGCAATTGCATCTTGTGTGGACCCTCTTCTACATTTAGAGTCTATATTATATTCTTGAAACTGACAATATCGAAGCTGATATTGTCGACACTAGAATAGCAAAAGCAGAAAACATTCAATGTGTAAACAGACATCTCCGTAAGGAGAGATTTCCGTTTACTGCAATATAGTGCGGTCTTGGAGTTGGTATATTTAAGTAGCAAGGGGTGTGGGGGTGCATCCTCCCTTGTGAGGGGTGCAGGAGGGCTTGCTCCCCTGCTTAAACCCATTAGGGTACTTTTTTCTTTTTTTTTTTTTGTTGTTTCTATAAGTTCGATGTTTGAAGACATCGACCATATGGTGTTCAATGTTTTCAGCCGTCGATCTTATAATATAGACCCTACATTTATACTATATCTATAATTATTTAGCATAGATGACTCCTTTACTTTTGTAAATCAGTTTTCTGACTAAACTGATTTATTCTTTATAATATTTCCATCCTTCATTTTTTTCACACTCTAGTTTTCACTTCCCTTGTGATTATGGGAAAAGGTAGGAAATTGCACAAATATAAAGAAGCAAAAAAAGTAAAAGCCTAGCGAGAGAGCACAACAATAGAAGGAAGCAATATTAGAATAAGCAATGTAAGGGATCAGGGAGAGAAAGTGGGATGGAGAGGTGGGAGCAAGGAACAATTAAAGGGAAGAAGGACTAAGTGAGTCATGATGGAAGGAGGGTAGGGCCAAAAGGGGAGGGCATCACTCAACAGGCCATCCAAATGACAAGGATGGCTGAAAACATGCATGGTAGATGCCCAAAATGGATGCAATAGGATATAGAAGAGGCAGGCTATGCAGCTCATGGTGTGGGGAAACAGTGGAGGGGAAAAGAAGACATGGGGATAAGATATAAAAGTCTAGGGGGAATGAGGATGAGATAGCTAACATGTAAGTTTAGGAAGCCAAACCCCTTAGCATGGAAAAGAAGAGCAGATAGAGATCAGCCATCCCTCTTGGGTCACCGTTGAAAACAGACATTTTGCCTAGTAGTTTTACCTGGGTGACAAACAGGTAAAATAAAACTCAATAACACTGATCACTTCTAGTGTTCTACAATGAGCTTGAATGTATTCATAATTATGAGTATGGATTCTCTATAATGGCATGTGTTGAAAGATAATGTCAATTTGAACACTGGAGCCTAAAAGGGGGCAGTGAAATAAATTACTTGTGTTATATCAGAGTTTGTGCAGCATTTGCATTTAGACTGTTCCTTAAGGAATTTAAGCAACTGAAGCAAGTAAGTCATGATCACAAATAAACATAGCAAAGTGATTTTTTTCACATTCTGAAGTTCCATCATACTGAGGTTGGACTCTAAAATATGTGAATAGTCTCATTGCTGCACTGACATACAATCCCAGAAAGTTTCAAATTGCAAAAATTATAGTTTAAGAGTTCACTTAAAAGCTACAATACCTGTAAAGAAAAAAAAGCAAGCTCCATCTGATCCATTAGTGTTCAATTAACTGGCATGGCTCCATCTATAAAGCTTCAAGGATATGTCACTCAATTTCATTGCAGAACACTGGATGTGGTCTTTATTAGATGCCGCTGGCCTCTGGGATTTTTACTCTTGTAAAACTAGTATTTTCGGAGCTGAATCTTATTTGTTTATTAATTTATCACACTGTACATTTTTGCAAAAAGGGCAAAAAAATCAAAGCATCTAAACCTGCAAATGATTTCTTCAATCAATCTCCTATGAAAAATGTAAGTTTACAATGATATATCTATTAGAGCTGCTACGTTATTGTCAGTGAGGATCTTCTAAGCCATGGCATTACCAGTACAGAGCACATCTCGATGAGTCACTCTTAAGCCATGTCAAACTTCCTTAATGTAGAATCTGCTAACATTTCTTGGCAGACTTTCTATAATGCATGATTAGCACAATGACCTGTTCATTTTCTTAACACTGCAGTTAATGCAAAATTGGTGTTATACAGCTGCTTAAAAACTTCCTGACTCCAGCCTATTCATTATATCAGTGTTATCTGCAAATCTGTATTCCATTAAAATGTTTTATAAAATCTTTTACCATTGACTCACTAACATAGAGTAGTGCTAAATCTGTGGCATGGAACAATGGACTTCTGACTGCAACCAAAATGTCCCAGGTTTAATCAGATGCCCAACACTGAAGAAGTCACCTAGTGTGAAAGAGGAATGATGAAGCCCTGCATGTTGGCCCCTCTCTGGGATAAAGGGATGATGTATGTCTTTTGGTTACTTACTCCACTGCTGTTCCCATGCTGAATCGATGCATGTGCTTATAAGGATCCTGGGCTACTTAAGGGTCACATTACCCATGGAGGTAAATGACCTTCCTAGCACAGGCCATTTTATGCCACTAATGCACAGCCTATTTCATACCACATGTACACAGAAACAGTAAGTTTGTCATTTGTTAACCAGACTAGTGAACTGGTCACTTGACCCTTTTTAATCACAACTTGGGCTCATAGAGAAGAGAGAAGAGAAGACATATCATTAAATACAATATGATTACAAAAGTGAAGCTTACAATGTTTTTAGCAGAGGAGATTACAATACTGAAACCCAGTGCCAGAAGAATGTAGCAATTATTTTATTCACATTATTTACATGCTCAGTTATTTATATTAGCTATTATGATCAGGCAGTTCTGGTATAAGCATTTCAGGTTGGGTTGGTGGGAGTGAGACTAGATTATTATTCAGTGTCATGAAAACAAGTAGAAGTGGCTTCCTCCTGAAGGTGTTTTCTTAGTGTAATTTTGAATGACGATAAAATGTGCTGTTTTCTTTTTTCATTTGGTAGTTTGTTCTATATAGCATGACCTAATTTAGAGAAGTCTCTTTCTTCAACCTTTGTCTTGAACAAGGGTTTGACTAATAGGAAACTTTCATCAGTGGGGTTTCTTAGGGTGTAAGATTTCTCTCAGATTGCTAATATTCTCATTACATTTAACATTAATCCTTTCATTATGTCTAACTGCTGCCAAATATAATTGGCATCTTAATTCTTTAACCGCTAATATATTATTCCAATTGCCACCCCTTTCAATCGTAGTCACATGATCAATAACAAAAACTAATTTATTAAAACCAATGTAACTAATACTATACTTAGCTAACATATCCATACAATCTTTTTCTCTTGATAGCATAGGTATGTTGAAGCCTCACAGCAAGAGGTTCTCCGGTTCGATCCTCGGCTGGGGTGCCTTCTGTGCGGAGTCTGCATGTCCTCCCTGTGGTCGCGTGGGTTTCCTCCGGGTGCTCCGGTTTCCTCCCACATCCCAAAGACATGCTGCAGGTGGATTGGACACTCTAAATTGGTCCTAGGTGTGCGTGTGAGTGTGCCTTCTGTGGAAGGTTGGGCGCCGGGCTGGCAACTCGACACCATAAAACTCCACTGCCATTCAATGTGCGGACAAGGTGATCCGCTGTGGCGACCCCTAACCGGGAATAAGCCGAAAGAAGAAGAAGAAGAAGCATAGGTATGTTGATGCTAGTAGTCAAATATTTGGTATTTTATCTTTATTAAATACACTGCATGATAAACATTTCACCACATAAATCACAACAAAGAATTTATATGTATGCAGTTTTAATTCCATATGTGCTATACATATGGTTCAAAATTAAACCATGACCATTATTTATAAACTTACATAATTTTAAAAAAATCCACAAGGCTATGTTCCTAATGGTTTATTGGTAACAATAAACTGTGAACATTTTCCATTTTCTCTAAAAAATCTGTTTTTAATGTTTGTATTTTTATTAATAAGTATATTTTTTAGATTTGACATTCTTGATGAATGTGCAAAGGGTCTTTCCTCTATAATTTTAACCAACTCCAAAAATGCTAGTTTTACATTAGTAAAAATCCAAGAGGTCAGCAGCATCTAATGAAGACCACATCCAGTGTTCTGGAATGAACTCAGGAAACTGTCTTTTGTTGATAGTTATGTGCACTTTACTAGTTTTCATCCTTATAAAATGAAAAATAATGTGGCAAAGAGGCAATATTTAAAGTCTGCTTACATGTGTACATATGCCAAGGATTTGATTGAAGAATTTGGTTTGTTGATTTCATTATTTTTGAAAAGACAATAGACAAAAAATGCATTGCATAGAATAATGGAAGATATTTTAGATGAAAGAGAAAGTATATTTCTTCTATTTTAATTAATGAGTTATCAAAATATTTGATAACCAAGAACAGTGGGAAGCTTTCTTTAAAAAAATAATACGGCTATCTGTATGATGATTGATATATAAAAATAAAGCAAATTGAAAAAATAATGCAGGAGAATAATGAGTTGGTTAAAATTATAGAGGAAATACTGTTATTTATTAATAAAAATATAAAAAAAATGAAATGCATGTTTTAGAGAGAATGGAAATTTTTCTGAGGTTATTGCTACTAATAAACCATTTGGAACATAGCCTTGTGGATTTTGTAAATTACGTAAGTTTATAAGTAATGGTCCTATTTTAGTTTTCAAATTTTGAGGATAAGATGCACAATACCTGCATATTCTTTGGTATGATTTATTTGGTGAAGTATTTATTATGTAGTTCATTTTATGTAGGGAAAATTACCAAATCCATGACTACTAAAATTTATCAACATAACTTTGCAATCAAGAGAAAAGATGTTAAGTTTATATTCCTGGTACTAAGAAAAGAGTTTCTGATTTAGAGTGCATTTTAGAGTCTTTCAAAACACACTTAGTTAATTCCCACAACACAGAAATCAAACCACAGAATGTAATAATATCCTTCTTTAAGAAATTTATCAAGAAAAAAATAACAGAAGATCAAATATTAAGTTATTTGAAAAATCAATTACAATGACTGAGATTAAATCACAAATTAATAAGTTAAGACTTAATATGACTCCTGGAATTGATAATATTAAACCGGAAATTTATAAATTATTAACTAAATGAGCTTTAAATTTATTAAGAGTATATACGTTAGTTAAAGAAATAACTCTCCCTCTTCTTGGAAATACACATTAACATATCCAATTTTAAAATCAGAAAAGGATACAAAAGAATGTTTTTCCTACAGACCAATATATTTATTAAACATTGATTATAAATTTTTTATGGTTCTACATGTTAGTAAAATAAAGCAATTGATCCTGCTATTATTAAGATCAAATTGGATTTATAAAGACAGGAACACATATGATAACCTCAAAATAATTCTTACATTAATTGATTACATTAATTTTATAGGAGATAATATGACTGTAGTGAGTTTAGACATACATATTGCTTTTGATATGGTTCATTGGAATTACTTGTTGGCATTAGATGAATATGGATTTTCACAAGATTTTACTCAATTAATAAAACATTTACATGAAAAATCTCTCGCTTATATAAAGATTGGGTCATGCACATCTAGATCTATTATAATTAATAAGTGTATGAAACAGGGATGACCTTTGTCCTTCTGTTTGCTTTGGTTATTGAACCATTTGAAATTGTATTAGGAAGAACTCAAATATCAAAGGCATTCACTTTTTTAGTTTCAAATGTTCTGTTATTTGCTGATGATATTTTATTGACATTGAAAGATCATAGTAAATCATTACATAGGTTCATAGGTTCATACTAGGCTATCTGCCCTGGGTCAATTACAAGCCTAGCCCGATTTTGTTTGGCTTACGCCACCCCTTGATTTGAGTATACTGTGCCCTTTTTAAGGTTTAGTTTACTGTGCCTCTGTCTAATAGTGACACGGAAGTAATCCCCGGGACAAACCTACGATCCCCCATCCACTCATCAAGATTCTTCTTGAAGAGATTCAGTGAGGTGCTCTGCCTAACATGAATTGGAATTCTATTCCAGAGCGAAGGGAGCCTCTGGGTTATGAATCTGTCCCTCCAGCAAGTTCTATTTATTTCTGTGATGAGGTTCAAGTCCCTCGAGCGTGTGGCTCTAAGGGATTTAGATTTACTGAGGTGGAGCATGTCCATTAATTCTGGATTGGACACAGCTTTATATGTCAGGCATAGATCGCCTCGAAGTAGGCGGTATGCAACTGAGTAGAGCTGGAGTTTTTTTAACCGAGCAGCATATGGCATCTGCTTGAGTCCCTTGATCCTCTTGGTGAGGTACTTTTGGGGTTTTTCTAATTGCTCAAGGTGTCGGGTAAGGTACATCCCAAAAGGGGCATTATATTCTATGATAGGCCTGATGAGGGATGAATAAAGGGGCACGATTACCTCTCTTGATCTAGATGTGAATCCTTTCATGATGAGGTGGGCTATGTAGAAGGTCTTTCTAACCACTTTGGCAATGTGGTTGTCAAAGGAGAGATTGCTATCAACTTGGGTCCCCAGATCCCTAATTACTTTCTCTGTACTTAATGGGTTACCGCCTATGTGGTAATTTGTGGGCACATTGTTTTTGCCAAAGGGTATGACTATACACTTTTTGGCATTTAGCTTTAGACCATGGCTCTGGCACCAGTTATCCATCTCTGTGAGACCTTTTTGAAGGATGTTTGTGTCAGCTGGAGAGTCGATTATGGCGCCCAGTTTGCAGTCATCTGCGAACTTGGTGAGCCATAGTCCTCTCACGTTGGCCTGTACCTCGGAAAAGTATATACCGAACAAGAGCGGTCCCAGGACAGAACCTTGTGGGACACCACTTGTGACGGGTTTCGAGTCTGACATGGCTCCAGCAACTCTCACTCTGTGGGTTATATCTTTGAGCCAGTTTGCAACCCATCTTGTGACATAGGGGTTTATATTTAAGCTGGATAGCTTATCTATGATGCCCGAGTGGGGTATTGTGTCAAATGCCTTTGCTAGGTCCAGATAGGCTGTGTGGACTACCTTCCCTTCATCCCTTGACACAATAGATCTCTTTCAGCGAGTTTCTGGCCTTAAATTTAATGAGAATTAAACTAAGATATTACTTATAAATTGCAATAAGAAAGGCATAAACAAAAAGTTTGCTAAATATATAGTACTAGATAATAAAATTATTTAGGGGTCACTTTAACAAATGATATGAATGAAATACTAACTATTAACTTTAATAATATCCTAAATAAAATGAAATATCTCATGGAGAGATGGAATAAATTATTTTTTTACTATGGAGGACAGATATTTTCTAGTTAAGATGATTATTTTCCCCAAAATATTATATTATATACAAGCTATGTCTTCCTCCCCCTCAGTATTATATACATGAATTCAGTAAATTAATGTTAAAGTTTTATGTTACCCTAATAAACCCAGAATTCTGTTAAATAATCATTTACAATATTGGGAAGCAGATGGAATTAATCTTCCAGACACTGACATGTACACCTTATCATCTATTGTCAAGACATTAACATTGTGGTTAAATTTTTCATATTCAACCAGGTGGAAACAAATACAAGAACAAATTTGGTTACAATCAAATCTTTCATCATTGTCACAATACACAAAAATTCTGCCTAATATTTTTTATTGGATGGTTAGAGAATATATCCTAGACAACAAAAAAATAAACATATATGTTCCAAATTTATAACTAATTAACAACTTTTAAAAACCTTTTGAATAGAAACCCAGATATTAAAGAATGGTCATTCTTATTATTTCCAGTTGCATTTACATAGAATAATATTGACACTTTTATGATTATATCAGAGGGAAAGATTTAATATTTTGGCATCAATTGATGGATTCTGGAAAGATTCTTCAAATGAAACAAGTCATGAATAAATGTAATCTAAATAATGAAGTGTGGCTGGCACTACAAGACATAAGACAATATATTAAAAAAAAAACAAAGTCAATGTATCTATTAATTAGGCAAAACATTCCTAAACTTATAGAGCTTTTGATTATTATGGGTAACTAAACAGTTCAGGGAAAAGACTATATTTCAAAAATATATAAATTAATTAAGAATGCAAAACCATATCATGAAGAAAGCTATTGGATTTATTATAAAACCATGAATAATATCTCCCTGAGGTGAATGATAAAAAAAACTTATCTTGATTTCCTCATTGCAAATTTCTCTTTCTTTACAATGGAAATAATTTTCTTGGAAATTTATTCACAGAATCTATATCACACCCTACAAAATGGAATTAATGTTTAACCAAGAAGTAGGATCTTGGAGATGTAAATTAAAATTGATAGCTAACTAGCACAGTGGTGCAGTGGTTAGTATTGCTGCCTCACAGCAATAGGTTCTCTGGTTCAATTCTCGGCTGGGGTACCTTCTGTGCGGAGTCTGCATGTCCTCCCTATGGTTGCCTGGGTTTCTTCTGGGTACTCCAGTTTCCTCCCACATCCCAAAGACATGCTGTAGGTGGATTGGACACACTAAATTGGCCCTAGGCATGAGTGCGTGCCTTCTGTGGAAGGTTGGGTGCCGGCCTGGCAACTCAACACCGTAAAACTCCATTGCCAATTATGAGCGGACAGGTGATCCGCTGTGGAGACCCCTAACCAGGAAAATCTGAAAGAAGAAGAAGAAGCTAACTGACAACACATGTTTTATGAATGTAACCTGCTTAGACCATTTTGGGGAAAAAATAATTATTTTTTGCAAACTGTTTTTATTGATAATTTTCATTTGACCAAATCATTGATTTTATTCAATGCCCCTATACCCAAGTGCATTCCCAAATCTAAACATTCATTACTTTGGATCTTATTAGCCATTGCTTGTAAAACTATTACTGCAAATTGGAAAAGCGAGATTTCACATACATTTAAGGAATTCAAGAACATGACTCTTAATGTTTTAGCTGCTATTATGACAAGAACAGAAAAAAATACTTATCATTCTTGGCTAAAAATCACAGAGATACTTCAGATAATTGATTGTAATATAGTTTGAAACAGAACTTTAATTGGAAGAATTATTTTGTATCTGTTCACTTAGACACCCTTGTAAATAGTTTTTGTTTTATCTTGGTTAGATGTTATGTGGATTTCCCTTTTTTGTATGGTTGATTAAATTAATATTTATGTTTCTAATTCTAATTTATATTATGTAATATGAATTCTTAAAAATGTTAATAGAAATATTTGAGAGAAGAGAAAAGATTTTCAAATGTATTATCTAAGCATAGTATTAATTGTATCAGTTTTAATAAATTTGTTTTCATTATGCTTGATCTGTGAATTTGAATGAAAAGAGTGGGTATTGGAATAATATATTAGAAGTTAAAGAATTAAGATGGCAATTATATTTGACAGCAAACAGTTTACCAGGTCTTAATGAAATGATTAATATTAAATGTTGTTTAAAATATAAAAATACATAGGGAAAGTTGTTTTTATATTCATTGCATGCTATGTTTTTGATTGGCAAATCAGATGCCAAGTGATTTCAATTTTGTATATTTAAATGGTGTTTTCATCATTGTAGTTAGTTCTGATGAAGTTCTTGCTTGAATGAAAGCATTCAACTGACAATAAAAGGTTATTTCCTTATTGGAGTTCCAGATGTTTTTATTTAGTATTTGATTAGTACAGTTCTTAAGCACATTGTGGTGGCTGTTTTTTGGTCTTTAGCTCATTTCATGTATATAAGCCTGTTCTTGTTTCTGAAGGTCCCCTACCTGATACTGAGAACATAAAAATAAGTCTGCTGTCATATGCTTCACAGGAATGGACCAGCATTTTTCAAAGTTCTTAACCTGCCAGATGTTACAGTACAAATTAGGACTATTCTTGTGCATGCCATCTAATGTTTTTGGTCTTTGGATCAAAGTAAAATCTCTGAACTTCTAAAAAAGTCTTATCACACAAGATCCAGCTCTGAAATTTTATGAAGTATCTCAAAAAGTTACTTTGCAAATTGGTGCTAAACTAGTAGACATTAGCACAGTATGCTTCAAGAAGGTAGACACATGGCATATAGCTTTAGGTATGATAGTTGTTCAAACAAAATATGCACAGCCTAAAAATAAAATTTTGGAAATTGTATTTGAATATAAAAAAATCCCTTGACTACATATATAACAAAACAGTTGAAGATTAATCACATCAAAAATACTTAAAAAAAAGCATTTTTAAAGAAATATTTATTGAAGTTTCTACTAGACTTCAGAAAATTTTTTTTATTTATTTATCATTTTTTGACCAGTTTAATCCCACTAGGCTAGTAGCCTCTTTTAATGAGACCTAATGTGGTACTGTTGTTAAATCTGTAAACATATGACTTACAAGTACCATATAACCAGGCAAAGAGTTGTATATCACCGATGCCTAAAATACAGCATTTCTGCAAGAATGGAAAGATTTATAAAAGTGCTAGGAGGTATATCCCAAATACCAATGTCCACAGATAAGCTAGATCAAATTAGAAATGTATCCAAGAAGACTCCGAAATGGTGGAATTAAAACCATTTATCAAGGATAGGGGTTCAAAGGAAATTACAATTTTGCCTCAAAACATTTTCCATATCATAAGGAAAGGTCTTTGGCACAAGGGCTGTTACTTAAGTCAGATAAAGTTACCATTCCTAGCTAGATAAGTCAAGAATTTATGAACAGGATTCAGTACATGACATGTCCTATTTTGGCCAAAGATGCCTGAACAAATATAGATCTTGGTATGTAATTTTGAAGCATGTCCTATAGAGAAAAGCAAGAAAAAATATGAAAAATGGCAGTCTCACAGGAAATTTCAGGAGTACAATGACACAACATATGCATTGATCTGTTCCAGCACATGGATCAACATTCTATAGTATACATTTACTACTATTCAAAACACATAGATCTCAAAGATGCATTAAGTTCTGCAGTGATAAATGTTCATAACATCACAGTTTGACATTATAGTAAACCAGAGGAAGAAATTTCTGATAATGATCCCTAGTTTACATATGAAGACTTGCATAATCTTTTACCAAAATCCATTAATTTAAATACACCACAATAAGCTCTTATTATGCACAGTGTAATGGATAGACAAAGGAGCAATGCAGACTATCAAAAATATATATTTAAGAAGTCTGAAATACCTAGCTCAGTAGATTGTTTGCCTGCTGGAATTCAGAAAAGTTCCCCTGTGACTCCGTCATCCCTTCAATTATTGATAGGCAGATGTCTTAAGTATAAATTGCTTCATCATCTGTACTGCTACAACCAAGCCATCCATCCATCCTTAACCCCTTTTCCCATTTTTTGCACATGGAGTTGGGTTATCATTTCAACCGTGACAATCATCTAGAGCCAAGGTTTACAGTGCCAGGTGGCTAGCCCTGCCATGGTAGTTCATCCTCACCACTCACTTATACACACACTCACTCCTAGGGTCAGTTTAGAGTGTCCAATCCACCTGCTGCATCAGTGCAGAAATACTGAAATGCTGCAAAAAAAAATTACACTACAAGCAACCCAGAAATGATTCTGTAATACAAGTGTAAAGATGATGATGATGATGATGAAGAACCAAGGCATATCTGGTACAAGACCTTAACTTTAATTTGAGAATAAACAATAGAAACAAATCACTTGATCAGAATGCGCAGAATGACAGAGGTTCCTAAGACAAAGATTGACGTTCAAAAAGTTGATAGCAAATTAAACTTTGTAATAGTCTCCAAGATGGCAGAATGTTCTGTATGTTCTCACCACTCTCTCAGAGTGATAAAGAAGCAGTTGGTGGCCTGATGATGGATTGTGTGAGAGAAGAACTATGACAGTCAGGCATGACTGCTGAAGAAGGTAGGAGAGTGGCATTGAATTATGAGAGATGGCAACAGTTGATCCCATGTAGAAAATGGGAAAAAAGTGGTTGATGATAATGGCCTGATGAAAGTTACCTCACAGCAACAACAAAACATGCCAGCACTGAGTTTCAATGTCTGTCTTTTAAGTCAAGAGAAAGTGGGATTCTTAGTTTATGACTTGCACTCAAGAAATGTGAAAACAGAAGCATATGACATGATCAAAGATAATATGTTTATATCACACATATCTTCCTACATTACTGGATAAAGACAGGTTGTTAAAAGACTGCCTATTTACAATGAATATTAAATGATAGAAGTGAAACAGAGACTGAATTGCTATTTATTCAATATATTGATATTTTCCTGAAGCTTAGTATATTAGTATAATATAGAATAGTTCAGATTATAGCTTATTTTATAAAGTAAGAAATTATTGCATATACAGAAATTTTGTTTTAAAATATTAATAGCGCAAGTAGTTATAACCTGAGGGTATGTCTTGTGATCCCTGTGATGAGCCCTTATTACCCTGGGGCAGTTACTAAGGAGTCTCAATCCTCATTATTGTCTCCTGTAAGTGAATGTCACTAAAACCATGGATAGAAATGTACAATTTCCCCTAAGAGTACACTGGAAACAGGTTCCAAACCTGAGACTGGACTATATGCTTCACTCCAGATCCCCAAGTGAGTGTCCACACTAACCACTGCAGAGCAATGTGCCCCATTTCTAGGTATCTGACACACTAATTCTTAAATGTCTGATATTCACACGTACACACACTCTTGGGAAAGACTGACACAGGTTTACCTGATGTGATTCTTTACCTAAATTACAAGGTACCAACTGTTACCAGTCAAATACCACAATACCCTTCAAAATGGGTGTTCAATTATATTGGGTAAAATATATATTGAAACAAACATATTGGGTAAAATAGATATTGAAACAAATAGTAGCATGTATCCCAAGCAGTAAGGCTTTTTGGAGTGGCCCTAGTGTTATCACAATAAGCATAAACACTCTATATTCACTAAGTAACCAGCCACAATGAGAGGTAGTAAAACATTTAATAATAAATGAAAGAATTTGAAACACATAAATAATGAATAAATGATTCTAATAAACAACAGAGTTTCACACATAGGAAATATGAAAATAATACTGTAGAATAGCTCTCACATTGATTTTAAAAAACATCTAATTAACTAGCTGTAGTTCCCTGACTATCTGAATATTAACTGTCCCTATCTAATCTAAATAACTCAGCAAGAAAAGATTATGCTCTTACTTCTGCAAGGTAAGATGAGGAATTATGTCAACACTCTAGGCTGTTGTCTGTCCTAAGCGACTGGAACAATTACTCTGGAAACAATTGGACTACTACTGCTGAACAGCTCTGAAAAAAAACAACTGACTCAAAACCTGCTTTTATAGCATCTTTTTTTTAAGTGACAGGAAGCTGCTGTGAGAATTTTACTTTCACATATCAGACTTTGAAAAGTAAACAAACAACTGCAGTGAAGATTCTATTCTCCCAGCTCTGGCATACAATGACATCACATGTAGCTCAGCTGACTCTGGCATAACATACATTCAGAATTCTCTTTAAAACAAACGTACATTTGGTCAGCCAGAAGATCACTGTTTGACATTCAAACATCTTGCATAAATCGGAGTGATAGTAAAAGACATAAACTTATTTACAAAATTATAGCTAGTCATGCTGGCATATGTAACACAGGGTAATTTACGATTATTTACAAAACTTTAGCCAGTCATGCTAGCACAGATAACAATATCTGATATCCTCACATTTCTCCCCCTTTGAAGACTGAAGCTAGATTTTAAAGTGGCCCTGGGCAATCATTGCTTGAGAAAAATGGGACTGACTGAAAATGTTTCAATCTATACCACTCCTTGACAGTCCATCTGCATTAGCATTAACGCTACTACAGTGTTGCACCATCATGTCATCTGCTTGTAACCCTATGCTCCACCTCAGTAACTTGGCATTTTGCTTACTGACTCTATTCAGCCATGTTAAAGGGTTATGTTCTGTAAACATAATGCATTTTTTTCCATATATGTAAGGCTGAACATTTGCAATACCCATACTATGGCGAGACATTCTTTCCCCACAGCTGCATAATATTCCTCCCTGGGTTGCAGTCTATGGCTGAAATATACCATGGGTTGTTCTTTCCCTCTGAGGAAACTTGGCTGAGTACAGCCCCCACCCCATAATTTGAAGCATCCACCCGAACAACAAATTTCTTGCTGTAATCTGGACTGCCTAACATAGAATGCGGATCTTCCCAAAGCTTCTTTCAACTTTTGGAATGCCCACTCCACACTACCTTATTAGGCTTATTTTATCCTTGTTAGGTCAGTAAGGGGTGCAGCTATTGTACTATAATTGGGCACAAATTTTCTATAGTACCCTGTTGTCCCTAGGAATGCTCTCACCTGCTTTTTGGTAACAGGAACAGGCCATGCCTGAATAACCTCCACTTTGGCAGGTTCTGGCCATATCTTACCCCTCTCTACTCTATGTTCTAGGCAGGAGACCTCTGCAATATACACCTGATACTTACAAGCTTAATGGTCAACCCTGCACTTTTTAATCTACCTAGGATCTCCCTGACATGTTGAAGGTGCTCTTGCCAGGAATGATTGTAAATGGTGATATCATCCAAATAAGCAAGAGCATAGTCTCCTGCTCCTACTAAGATATGATCTACTAACCTCTGGAAGGTTGCTGGGGCATTCTTCATCCCAAAGGGAATCCTAGTAAACTCATATAATCCAAAAGGTGTTACAAAGGCTGACCTCTGTCTAGCAACAGGAATCAAGGGCACCTGCCAGTATCCCTTGGGCATATCAGTATTGTTCAGATACTTAGCCCCACCCAGCTGTTCTAAAGCATTTATTCTAAGCATGGAGTATGCATCTGACTCTAGTATAACTGTTTAACTTTCTGTAGTCTATGCATAATTCTACACTACCATCTTTCTTCGGTACCAATATTGCCAGGGAAGCCCAAGGACTACTGGATTCCTGGATTACCCCCAACTCCAACATCTCCTTTATCTGCTACTTCAAAATCTGTTTGACTCACTCAGGCACCCTATAAGGAGCTTAGTTAATAGGCCTTTGGGGTCCTGTATCTGGGTGTACTTCAGCATCTCAAAAACCCATATCAGCAAAAACCATTTCATCAAGACGACAATATCAAATCTTCACTTACGTGAAACCTTAAACCAGTGAAAAAGTTCACTGAAAAAGTAACCACTTGGCCACCAGGACAACATACACAAAATGAAGCGATTGAAACCCCACACACCCTGCCAACTATATATATCAACCCCAAGATTGCACTGTCGTGGGAAAAAAGGCAAATACCTCCAATGTGGCTTAAGTGGTTACCTTCCCAGTGAACGTTTTCGCTGATTTAAGGATTCACATAAATGAAGATTCGATATTGTCATCTCAATGAAACGTTTTTTGCTGATATGGGTTTTTGATATTCTGAAGGGGACACTTTGTGGGTGCACCCAGGTTTCCTAGTGAGCATGCCACCAAACGTCTGTAACACTGTTTGTATTTCTTCAACCTGAATAGGAGATAGCCTCTGAGATATTGCTACCTGTCCCATAGAAATGTCAGTCCGAGCCTCACTGAGAAGATGAATCACCAGATCCCCCTCAGACTCCTCCTGCCATCCACCACAAATACTCAGCATCAGGGCCTCTCTATCATGATATGCCTTCATCAGGTTAACATGGTACAACTTAATTCCCTGCCTCCTGCCTACTAAGTTTACTATGTAGTTAACATCACTAATTTTCCTTACGACTTCAAAGGGTCCCTCCCAAGCTACCAGCAATGTATTGTGTCTGACAGGAATGAGCACCATAACCTGTTGCCCCACAGCATACTCACAGGCTCGAGCATTCCTGTCATACCAAACTTTTTTCTGCTGCTGGGTTACTGCCAAGTTCTCCTGGGCCAAACCCATGAGCTCCCTAAGCCTTGTCCTGAATTTTAGGACATATGCTACAACAGACTCCTTGTGGGATTCACCCTCACCCTTCCACTCATGATGAATCAAATCTAAAGGCCCCTCACCCTAATGCCCATACAGCAACTCAAAGGGTGAAAAGCCTGTAGATTCCTGAGGTACCTCTCTGTATGCAAATAGTAAATAGGGCAAATAGTTGTCCCAATCCCCTTTAAACTGGTCTGCAAATGCTCGTAGCATAGTCTTTAATGTAGTGTTTAACTTCTCCACAATACCATTAGTCTGGGTATGGTAGGTGGGTTTTTATAAATGCTTTACCTCACAACGCTTCCACAGACAAGCCAGCAGGTCTGACATAAAGTAGGCATCTCGGTCCATCAGTATCTCCCTCAGAAAATCTACCCTGCTGAAAATTGCTAACAAAGCATTTACCACTTTTTTTGCCTCAATGAAGGACAGAGCCACTGCCTCAGGGTATCTAGTAGCAAAATCTACCACAACCAGGATATACTTGTTCCCTGTAGAACTCGGAGTACTCAGGGGCCCCACAATATCCATAGGTACCCTCTGAAATAGCTCTTCAATAACAGGCAAAGGCATCAACAGAGCTCTCACCTTGTCTCCTGCCTTTCCTACCTTTTGACACTGCTCACAGGTCCTGCAGTACCCTGTTACATCTTTTTCAATCCTAGGCCAAAAAGATTCTGCATAATTTGTCTCTTACTATGCCTTTTTTCCATATGACTTGTAAAAGGAATGTCATGGGCTATGACTAGAAGTGCCAGATGGTATGCTCTGGGAACTACCAATTGCTATATTACCT
Source organism: Protopterus annectens (assembly GCF_019279795.1). NCBI lineage: Eukaryota > Metazoa > Chordata > Ceratodontiformes > Protopteridae > Protopterus > Protopterus annectens. The sequence goes on from NC_056732.1 coordinate 345,998,078, forward strand.
CACCCTCTATCCCTCCCTCAGGGGTCCACTCTCTGTACGGTAATCCTTTGTTCCAGTATACAGACTCCCTCTTTCCTTAACCATCAGGTGCCTCCTTAGCTACATACCTTTCTGAAGCCTCATAAAGTAGGATCCAAAAGCTAAGCCTGTCTCAACTCAGTCTTTGTAACCTCTCCCAGTTCCCACTTCCACAAAAAACCTACTTCCTTCTGACAGCGGTGCCTCACTGTCAGCCTGAGTACTACCACTCACCTCTGTCCGTACAGTCACCATATCCACAGGAACATCAGTACCTACCAGCAGCTGTGGTTCACCTTCAGGCTCACTGCTACAAGGTAGCTCCCTTCCTGAAGTAATCACATCACCAGCTCCAGCTTCAGGCATGGGGTCTGTCTGGGTCCTCCCAGGCTACCGACCCACCTGCCTGTATCTAAGCCTGATTGCGTGTAACTGCATGCACACAAGGTACTACATTATCAAAATCTTTCCCTATTAAGACATCTGCAGGGATATCCTCAAACACACCTACCTGCTTGTTCCCTTTTCCACCCCCCCAGTCAAGATGAATCCTGGCCAAAGGTATTTGGAATGGGGTCCCACCCAAATCTCTGACTGGTGTGGACTGTCTAAGCAAGTACTGCTCCTCCTTAACCACTGCAGGCCTCACAATGGTTATATCAAAGCTGTGCCTCTCTTAGCACTGGCCTGTCTTCCATCCACTAAGATAGGATACAAATTTTGATGATAGTTTGGAACCGCTATTGTTTCCAGACAACTTACCACTGGAATTCTGTCTTTCCCACTTGCTGACTCTCACCTTTTGTTTCTACTCTTGCTTCAGTGGACATTTGTATGCTACATGCCTCTCTGGTTACATTTGAAACATCTAATCCCTGATCCTGACCATGTGCTTGAATTAGTGGCTTCTCCTGTTACTGTTGAACTTTGTTGAAGAAGTTTAGGCTGCCTTCCATAGGTTCCCTTATGCCCAGGTGCATTGCTGGGTATCCCTTTCTTATGTAGTGGTGCCCTGCTTGTTAAGTAGAGATCCCCTTTTCTCCGCAATGCATTTGTATAGTTACATTTGTGGTCTTCCAATCAGATCCTCATGTCCTCAGGCAAAGTGCTGAGAGCTTGTTCCCTCATCAAAAGGTCTGTCAGTTCTTCAAAAGTGGTGACCTGATACCCACCCACCTGTGAAAGTAATTACATAAAATCAGCAATGTAATCACATGCACTTTCATCTTGAGTCTATGTTCACAACATTTTTTTCTATACATTTCTGAGGTTAATTTGAAACAATCAAGTAAACATTGTTTTACACTATTGTAATTCAAACAATCAATATCAGTCAGTTCAGCAATTGTATTAACAGCTCTACCATGTAGTAAGGGGGTCAAGAACCATACCCAGAGCCATTGGTCAACATTATACTGTTTATATACCCTGTCAAATATACAAATAAAATGATCAAAGTCATCTCCCTCCCTGTACTGTGGAAAAAGTTTACTGACCTTTATGACTTCTGGGGTGTGGTCACTCCCTTCCTCATTACCTCCATGACCCTGTCAAAGTGTTAGAAGCTTGTTTTTATGCTGTCTCTGCCTCTCATTTTCTTCAGTTTCCATCTCCAAATGCTTGGTCTTTAGTTCCTTTTCATGCTGACACTGCTTTTCCTTCTTCCTCTCCCTCTCCCCAGTCTCCAAACATAACAGTTCATACTGACGCTGTTTCTCCCTTTCTTCAGCCTCCAGTTTGAGTCTCCTTAACTGCAAATTACTCTGTATGTTTACATTGTGGCTGTTGAGAGTGCACACCTTAGTGATAACTACCCACAGGCTACTAAAGCTAAATTACAATCCTACACCACTGGCAACAATATGTGATGAGACCTCTTTATCCCAGGGCAGTAACTAAGGCGTCTCAATCCTCATCACTATCTCTGGTAAGGGAGTGTCACTAAAAGCAGTACACAATCTCACCTAAAAGTACACCAGGAACAGGTTCCAAACCTGGAAATGGACTATATGCTTCATTCCAGGGCCCCAAATGAGTCTCCTCACTAACCACTGCAGAGCACTGTGTCCCAGTTCTAGATATCTGACACACTCACTCTTAAATGTCTGATATTCACACATACGCATACACTTGGGAAAGACTGACACAGATTTACCTGCTGTGTTTCTTTACCCAAATTATAAGGTAATGGCTGCCAGCAGTCAAGTACCACAATACCCTTCAAAATGGGTGTTCAATCATATAGGATAAAACGGATATTGAGACAAATGGTAGCATGCATCCCAAGCAGTAAGGCTTTTCAGAGTGGTTGTGGTGTTATCACAGTAAGCATAAACACTCTCAAGTTATTAAAAACATTCACTAAATAACCAGCCACAATGAGAGGTAGTAAATATTTAATAATAAATACAAGTATTTAAAACATGTGAATACTGAATAACTGATTCCCATAAAAAACAGAGTTTCACACACAGGAAATCTGAAAATAATACTGTAGGATAGATCTCACATTGATTTTGGAAAACTTACTAACTAGCTGTAGTTCCCCGACTATCTGAAGATTACCTACCCTTATCTAATCTAAATAACTCATCAAGGCAAGATTGTACTCTTACTTCTGCAAGGCAAGATCAGGAATTATGTTCACACTCCAGCCTGTTGTCTGTCCTCAGCGAGTGGAACAACTACTCTGGAAACAACTGGAATACTACTGCTGAACAGTTTTGAAAAAAAAAACAGATTCAGAACCTGCTTTTATAGCAGATTTTTTAAATAACAGGAAGCTGCTGTGAGAATTCTACTCTTCATATCAAACTTTGAAAAGTAAACAAACAGCTGGAGTGAAGATTCTATTCTTCCAGCTCTGGCACACAACGACATCACATCTAGCATAATATACATTCAGAATTCTCTTTAAAACAAAAATGTACATTTGGTCAGCCAGAGCAACATTGTTTGACATTCAAACATCTTGCATACATCAGAGTGATAATCAAAAGACATAAGCTTATTTACAAAATTATAGCTAGTCATGCTGGCATATGAAACACAAGGTAATTTACAATTATTTACAAAACTTCATCCAATCAGGCTAGCACAGATAACAATATCTAATATCCTCACAATCCCATTCCTTCAAAAGTCTATGCCTAACAACATATCTTCTTCATGAAAGATACTGTAGTTATAGATTACTTCCTTCTCCTGGGCTGAGGTTATCATCTTGCATTGTAATAGCTTTTAAGTAACTCATTCAACTGAAGACAATATATATAGCCCAGAATTACAAAATGAGGTTAGTTACATAGCATTTGAATGGTAAAAGGATGACATAATGGTGCACATCAGTTAGTTATCCTATTTGTTAGTCGTCTGGGGTGTCTTCACTGCAAAGTCTGTGTCTGCATATCTTTTCTGTTCCTGCAATAATTATATACAGGTACATAAAATTAAGATATTCTAAAATGCCTATATATGCATCTGCAGTGTGTGTTTACATCTGTGTGTGTCAGTGTATTATTTTGAATGTGTCCTATAATATTGTGGAAGGCTGCCTAGGAATGGATCTCTGTCTTATTGCTGTTGGATGCCAAGACAGGCTCAAGTCTATAACCCTGACTAGGATAAAGCAGGTAATGGAAATGTATAAATATAAGGAGAGATTCGGAGTTCCAAGATGTCACTGAAGGAAGTCTACAAGAACTAGAACACAGCTGAAATAAAACATTTTTGTATGAATAGAAAACATGTTGATCATATGCAGAGGCAAATCTGCAGTAATGAACCTTACTGTACTGCTGTTCTAAATATTTCATAGTATCAAACTATGTTCAGTGCTTTAGAAATTGTGATAGTCATTTTATGTTCCTAAGAGTAAAACACAAACCAGCTACATGCAGTGGTCATTGGTGCCATACCAATTATTTTGGAATGTGATAGGATGAAAATGGCATGTGTGGCCATGTATAGTTTAGATCACTCCTACAACATGTATGTGAAGCCACCTGTAACGAGATGCTGCACTTCTCACGTTCTCTAATAACATTCTACCTCAACACATAAAGGTGACAAGTTAAATAAGGGTGTCTACCTGAGGCATACCTATTAACCTCTTACCACAAGAGATTTGGACAAAGCCTAAATAGGGGGGGGGGATAAAAGTCCAAAAATAGGGGCATATTTTAAATATTTCTTTTATAAATTTAAACCATTGCTAGATTAACAGGATTTGTGCTAGGATGCATTTTTTGAAGGAAATGAAGTCTGAAAATTAAATGTATGTCATTATTTAGTGACTACAGTCCTCAGTGATTTGCCACAAAACCACAAATTTTACAAGGAACAGACTAAAAATATAAGGCAACAATCTTGACATTCTGCAAAAATCTGGATAGTTGAGAGGTATAACTTGAGGTGATAGTGTGCGTGAAGATTTCTGATATGTGGTTTACCATAATAGTGACACTGTCTGGCTGTATGTTTATATGGATAGTGACTGACTACATAACTTAGAGGACAAGACATAGTGCCATAAGTTCATAAGCCAATACTAAGCTGTTAATATAGAGGACTGTTAGATACCTAGCCACAATACTCCATATTGTAGGTATCCATTCACATGACTAATGTATACCTAGTTATGACCCATGAGGGCCTGAGGCATCAGACCTGGGCTGTATTTACAATTGCCCATCTATTCATCCAGTTTACTCTTAAAGAGTGTCAGAGAGCTACTTTACTTTACATCAAGTGGAAGTTAATTCCATAAAAGAGGGATTTGTCTGGCCAGCAGGCTCAGTGGAACTTAAAATCTCTTAAGTGGCTGTTAAGGATGTTAGTTTTGTGGATGTCCAGGAGGTCACATATGACTGAATTCTTTGAGGCTTTGTTGGCTAAACAGAGGTCACATCTCAAGAGACTGTAGGAAACAGAAAAGACAGAAAGCACTTTAAAGCAGTCTGGGTAGCTCAGGAAACTCATTCCCGTGATTAAGTACTTTGGTCTCTAAAGATGGGTTATATACTTAGAAAGGTGCATAACAAAGGGGCCATTATGCTTTACTGTAGACCTAATAAAGAGGAGTGGGGGGGTGATAACTTTCTTAGGTCAGGAAGAAGTACTCCTGGGGATTAGGCTGGCAAGGTAAAATGATTTGCTAGTGGCAGTGAAACATGGTATCAAAGAATAGTTAATTGTCAGTGAAAGTGTCTAATGACTGAGACAGCTTTCAAAGGAGTATCACCTATGCTGTAAGTGCATGGGTGCCCAGTTTTTCCTAATGACACAGTGCTGCATTTCTTAGAATTTAGTTTTAGGCTGTGGTTCAGAACCTATTGATGGATATTAGTCCCTCCTGAAGAATCTAGACATTAACTGAAAAGTTAGTGGCAGCTCCAAGTCATCTGCATACTTAGTAATCACGAAGTGGTCCTAGACGTGATCTCTGACGGACACTACTGGTAACCACTCCTTTTGATGAGAGAGTAACTCCCACACTAATACACTGGGATTTGTTAGTTAGCCAGTTTGCTATCCAGGGGGATGGAATATATCAGTGACATGTTCAAAGCAGCTTTACCAGATTCAGGAGGCATGATCTGTTTTTAGCAAACCCCAAATGGCTTGGGCCCAGGACTTGCAGATACAACTGGTGAGAGTTATATGTATACACACACACACACACACACACACACATATATATATATATATATATATATATATATATATATATATATATATATATATACATATATATTGTTTCCTGTATCAGTAATGTATCCTCTCCTTGTGGAATGGAATGACTGACACAGTTCTCCATTCACCTGGTACAAATCTAGTGGAAAGGCTGGGGGTAAATAGGTTTATGTCAATTGTAAATTATGCCAAACAGATGACAGAGATGCATTTCCATACAGGTCTACTAAATTTGGTCTACATTTGAAAAAAATTGTAATATGTACTAGAGGAGTATTCAGTGCATCATTGATAAATATGCAACACATTCAAGGAACTGTGTTAGTAAAGTGTAATATCTCTCTCTCTCTCTCTCTGTAAATATATATATATATATATATATATATATATATATATATATATATATATATATCACTAAAGCAATTATATAAGTCAGCACTAAAAATTAAAAGCACTACACCCTCACTCCCCACTGGCCCTGGTTTTCAATTATTAAGGAATTCCCAATATTATTCTAGCATGTCCAAAGGTCAGTTGTCAATCTCCTCTCCGGTCCAGCTGGTGAATCTGGGAATCTTGAGGCAATGTTACAACTTCCTCATGTACACAGACAACCCTCTCCTCCTCCCAACAAATTCCAACACATGTGAGAGATGCAACCATATAGATAAACTGGAGGCTAAGCTCTCTCAACTCAGTACTGGCATAACCAGTCAGGAGGAGAAGGAAACCATACTCACTGCAATTCCAGTCTCACATAGACCTACCACGACAGCAAACCAAACACATAATCACACAAAAACATACTTGGAGGCTCTAAATAAAGATCTGCCTAAGCAGCAGAGACCCCCAAAGCAGACACCCAAGCAACCGCTACCCCAAAACAAAACACATGCAACACATATCTCACAAAGCCAGTGTGCCAAACAGTCACAGCCCTTAAGACTAAACAACACACCTGATACACTTGTAATAGGTGACTCTATTGTCAGGCACACTGACGTCCCGCTCACCAGGCTGAACAAGGAGAGGGTCACGGTGAGCAGCCTGTCGGGTGCTAGGATCCGCCACATAACACAAGCACTCAGGTCACTCCAAGGCAAGTACAAATATGACTCAATCATTGTCCATGCTGGTGTGAATGACCTGAGACATACCTCCCTGGACTACATGAAAAGAGACATAAAGGAGCTCTCTGAGCATGTAGCCCAGGCCGGTATGACCCTGACCTTGAGTAGCATCTTACCCTCACCAAGAATGATGCCACAATATGAAGACAAGATGATCAATTTCAACAATTGGTTTAAGTACTGGTGTCATTCAAAGGGGATCCAATGCCTGTCAGCTTGGGATGATATGCTCGACAAGCCACGATGCTTCGCTAGGGACGGCTTGCACCTGTCACCCCTGGGCTTTCGGATATTGGCAAAGGCTCTTGCTACCCCCATAGTGCCTTTTTAGGCAAGGCTCAAAAGACAAACCCACCTCCATAGGTATCACAAGGGATAAGAAACTAAGAGTAATGCTACTCAATGCCAGAAATCTAAACCTCAAGATGCACGGACTCGAAACTCTCCTTAGCATGGAGAACATCGATATCTGTGCAGTAACAGAAACCTGGTTCAGGGCTCCCGAGAGCACCCCAGCACTACCAGGTTATACCTCATACCATGCTTTTCGGCTCCAAAACTTGGACCGAACCACAAAAGGAGGGGGAGTATCGATATTCATCAAAGATACCCACACCTCCAGGTTGGTGGCAAAGCACGAAGCATCAGAGACTATCCATGTGCAACTAACAGTGGGTAAAACTGTCTTCCAGTTTATAGCCTGCTACAGACCACCCTCCCAAACCCAGGAACCCCACTCGGCCTTCCTGAGAACACTGGAAAATATGAAGGTCTCTCCAAACACCATTATATTGGGCGACTTCAACTACCCAAACATAGACTGGGAGCATTACTCTAGCTCCAACACCCTAGCCCAAAGGTTCCTAGAATTTATAAACTCAAATGCTATGGAACAACTTGTTACCACTCCCACAAGAGGGGAAAACATACTGGACCTGATCATCACCAACATGGGGACTCTATGCTCCAGACCAGAAGTGTATCCCTCACTGGTAAGATCAGACCATAAACTAATCTCACTGGATATTCACATCCCGACCCCACCCCCTGCCCAGAAAACCACAGTGAAAAACTTCTCTAAAGCAAATTTTACACTCCTCAAAACTGAGGTGGAATCCTTCAAAGGCCCCGAGCCTGTGGAAAATACAGCCCTGACCGCAGAATCCTTTATAAACGCATTCTATGAACACCTTCAGGAATGCATGGATCATGCGATCCCAAATAAAACCAAGACCCAATCCTCCAAAGGCAGACGTCCTGTCTGGTGGACCCCAGCCATAAACAAACTATACAATAGAAGGAGGAAGCTACTAAATGATAAAGCAAAATCCAAAAAGGGAAGGCATCACTGATCAGTATTAGCAAAAACTACGGGCACACATAAAATTGTCTAAGGCCAGCTTCGAGAGAAAAATTGCACAGGACACTAAGGATAATCACAAGGCTTTCTTTAGTTATGTTAGGAACCTGGGTGGTAATTCCCAGATATGCTCAGAATTAGTCCAAAATGACAAAAATACACCGAACCCACAGACATTGCCAACATCCTAGCTGACAGGTTCAGCGCAAACTTCTCCCCCCCCACCAAAAGGGCAAATATCTATCCCAGCAGAGTGCTGCCCCTGACATCTCAGATGCTCAGGTAAGAGCCACCCTCTCCAAAGCAAAAACACAGCATCAATGAGACCAGATGGTGTCCCGGCTGCGTCCTACATGAACTCAAAGAAGAGCTAAACCCAAACATAAAACTACTGTTCAATCTCAGCCTTACTACAGGATATGTGCCCAAAGAGTGGCGTACAGCAACAGTGGTCCCTCTCCATAAAGGTGGTGCCTCAACGGATCCTGGAAACTATCGCCCCATAAGCCTGACTAGCTTGGTCTGCAAAGCTATGGAAAGGATCATCATGGACCTCATAAATAAAGATATTGGGGACCTACAAACACTGGATCCTACCCAGTTTGGCTTTGTTAAGGGCAGATCCTGCCTCTTAAACCTGGTTGATTTCTTTGAAACAGTCACCAAGGCCATTGACGAGGGAAGGTGGTCCACACAGCCTACCTGGACCTCGCAAAAGCCTTCGATACAATACCCCACTCGGGCATTATAGATAAGCTCACCAGCTTAAATATAAACCCCTATGTCACTAGATGGGTTGCAAACTGGCTCAAGGACAGAACCCACATGGTTAGAATTGCTGGAGCCATGTCAGACTCCAAACCAGTTACAAGTGGTGTCCCACAAGGCTCAGTCCTGGGACCTCTCTTGTTTGGTATATATTTCTCGGAGGTACAGGCCAACACGGAAGGACTGTGGCTGACCAAGTTCGCAGATGACTGCAAACTGGGTGCCATAATCGACTCTCCAGCCGACACAAGCATCCTCCAAAAGGGCCTCATAGAAACAGACAACTGGTGCCAGAGCCATGGCCTCAAGCTAAATGCCAAAAAGTGTATAGTCATCCCCTTTGGCAAAAACAAAGTGCCCACAATTTACCACATAGGTGGAAATCCATTAAGTACAGAAGAAGTAATTAGGGACCTGGGGACCCAAGTTGATAGCAATCTCTCATTTGACAACCACGTGGCCAAAGTGGTTAGAAAAACATTTTATATAGCCCACCTAATCATGAAGGGATTCACATCTAGATCAGGGGAGGTCATCGTGCCTCTTTACTCATCCCTCATCAGGCCCATAATTGAGTACAATGCTCCTTTTGGGATGTACCTTACCAGACACCTGCAGCAACTGGAAAGACCCCAAAAGTACCTCACCAAGAGGATCAAAGGGCTCAAACAGATGCCATATGCTGCCCGGTTAAAGAAACTCCAGCTCTACTCAGTGGCATACCGCCTGTTCAGAGGAGATCTGTGCCTGACGATAAAGCCATGTCCAACCCAGAATTAATGGACATGCTGCACCTCAGAAAATCCAAATCCCATCGAGCCACGCTCGAGAGACTTGAACCTCAGCACTGAAATAAATAGGACATGCTGGAGGGACAGATTCATAACCCAGAGGCTCCCTTCACTCTGGAATAAAATCCCAGTCCAGGTTAGGCAGAGTCCCTCATTGACTCTCTTCAAGAGGAATCTTGATGAGTGGATGGGAGATCGTAGGTTTACCCCGGGTATCACTTCTGTGTCACTGTTAGATAGAGGCACAGTATACTAACCTCGAAAAAGGGCATAGCAAAATAAATTTAAAATGGGTGGTGAAAGCCAAACACATTCTGGCTAGGCTTATAAATGCCCTAGGGCAGATAGCCTAGTATGAACCTATGAACCTATGAACCTATATATATATATATATATATATATATATATATATGTATGTGTGCGTGTGTGCGGCATATCATAAAGTTCAGAAAATAGCTATGCATGTGCATAGGTGTGCTAACAAGTAGTACTGCATGACCAATACTGAAAACAAGCATATGCTATGCTCATCTAAGATATCTGAATGTGAAACGATATGAAATGCAAAGTTATTCAAGTCAAATGCCAATTGACAGTGCAATAAAGCTTATAGCCATGATCTGCTACATTAGCCACTCTTCTTGCCATCATACTTGGTGTCACCACTGTGGCTTTAGCATGTAGTTGTGCTAGTAATATAAGACATATGTTATAGTGCTAAATACAAGGAATCAAAATCACTAGAAATGTATGAGTGTTTATATGCACTTGTCAAATATTTTTGGTGCTTTATCATTCAAGCATATAGGATATCTAAGGTGGAAGCAGGTGTATCAATTAAGCCAAAATTGAAGATCCAAACTATATAAAAAAATAACATTTATTGAAACGATTGAATGCTTTTGTCTCTAGATGAGACTTCATCAGAATACATTCCAAAGGTAACCCACAGTCCTTTTTATAATCCAACAACTTAACCAAGCTTTTAATTTTCCAAAAAGTAAGATAATTAATAAAATTAATTAATACTTTTTCTACTACACACAAACTTCCCATATAAAATAATGCATTGGTTGTAAGATCTATTAAAATATGTATAATAGTTGTTCTTACTAATAAAGTCCAAACATTAAAAAAAAAGTGTAGTTTAAAAATACAAACCACTAAATGGTTGGTTCATATTTGTTTACAGTGTATCATCACCAAAGAAAGTTTTAGTTTGTGCTTTATCATTCAAAATAATGTACTTTATCTCAGAATTTATTATTGCTTTCAGATCTGGCGCTATAAAATCCATGAATAATATATCTGATGTTTACTGAGTTAGTCTACTAAAACCACTGTCGTATGTAGATGTTTATTGTGAAAAGAATGCCCAAAACAGAGCAACCCTAGTACTTACTAGATCCAATTGTAGGGACTAGGTTTATGTTTGTATATATAAAATATATATACAATTTTATTAGGAATTTTTGTCTTCATCTAATGTGTCTTCCTACTTGACCTATGTGACATCCCTCTTCTGGACCAGTAATCAGGATCCTGAATCCTCAGCACTGACACCAGTGAGGAAAGTTCACATATTGGTGAGCAGTGGTGTGGATATTAATTGAACTTCTGTAGTCTGAAGGCAGTTGTCACTGAAGGTGTGTGTATTCTCAGCAGCCACAAGGTAAACACACAGAGTTTCATTTTCACAACAGTTTTATTTATTTTTTATTAGTTTAGTTTAATCAGGGAAAGCAGGCAAAGATGTCAGCAGAAGATTATGGCAAGCTGAAAAAGAACCAGTTGGCCAAGGTGTACGAAGCCAAAGGACTGGTGCATGTCAACCTGACTAAAGAGGATATGATTTCATCCTTAGTCACTGCTGTAGTCCAGACCAGCAACCAGGAGGATAACCAGACTGGTGATGGGGAGGTGCAGCCCTCAGAAACAGGAGAGGTCACCTTTTCCTCAGAGGACTTAAAAATCCATCTGGAGTTAAAGAGACTTGAACTGAAGGACAAACATTTGGAATTAGAATCAGCAGAGAGACTGCAGCATTTGAAGAAAAGGAGAAATAGGTGGAATTATCTGCTATCAAACTTTCTCATCAACAGACCCCAAAAAGTATGTGTGGGAAATAACAGTTCAATCAGTATTACACTGACCATGGGTGTCCCTCAAGGCTCCATCCTGAGTCCTCTGCTGTTCACCTTGTTGATGCATGACTACATGGCCAACCATGAATCCAACAAAATCATCAAGTTTGCAGGTGATACCACTGTCGTAGATCTTGTCAGAAATGGTGAGGAAACAGCTTACAGGGATGAATTGGAGCATCTGATAGGCTGGTGCAACAGCAACAATCTGGCCTTAAATGTAAGCAAGACCAAAGAGTTAATAGTGGACTTCAGGAGGACTCAGGAGATAGAGCGACCTCTGGAAATTAAGGGGGTGGCAGTGGAAAGGGTCAAAAGCACCAAGTTCCTGGGGGTGCACATCTCAGATGACCTATCCTGGTCGACTCATATTAGCCACCCAGTGAAGAAGGCACAACAACGTCTGCACTTCCTATGGAAACTGAGGAAGGCAAACCTGTCTCAGTCCATCCTCAAATCCTTCTACAGGGTGATCATTGAGAGCATCCTCTCAAATAACATCATAGTTTGGTATGGTAACTCCAAAGCATCTCACCACAAATCTCTCCTGTGGGTAGTGAGGACAGCAGAAAAAGTCTTTGATTCCTTGCTCCCATCCATTGATGATCTGCACAAGACTCAGCATGTGGGAAGGGCTAGGAAGATAATTGACAATCCCACTCACCCTGCCCATGGCATGTACTTCTGTCTTTCCTCGGTCAGGCAGTATCACAGCTTACACTGCAAAACATGTAGACTGAACAGGAGCTTCTTCCCTTTATCCATAAGGCTGCTGAACTTGAATGCCAGGCATGACATTGAATAATCAGATCAATATGCCACTTGCTGTGAAGTGTCATCTATAGTAATTGCTCTGGTAAATTGCTTCAATAACTGGTACAGTTAGCCTGATTTCTTATGCTATTACTTCCTGAATGTGCAATAGTCAGGAGTAAGTCACCACTCCATACATGCGCAATATGGTCATCAGAATATATCATACTGCAACTGATGAAGTGCAATGTCTAAGCAATCACAATGTGAAGTCATAGCCTTTGCGACACCTAGTAGTATAATATTGTCTAATGTCTTCCTGTCCAGTTGTGGTAATTCATTGTGCTGTTAATATTTTAATTATCACTGTATGTGCATTAGTCTTACTGCCACTCAAACTATGTGTTCATTGTTATGTTTTACATGGGTACCAAAGCAACGTAATTTAATTCAGCTTGCACTGCTGTGCATATCTGATTGACAATAAAGTTTACTTTGACTTTGAACTAGATTCAGTAGAAACTGCAGCACTTTGAGGCTAAAAAAATGAGAGACTGTGGCATTTATAGGCTGAAGAAAATAAGAAACAGTGTCAACATGAGATGGAGATGACGACTCTTTGCCAGGGTCATGGAAGTAATAGAGAAGGGAATAACCGAACCCCAGAAGCAATAAAGGTCAGTAAATTTCTTCCACAATTTACAGAGGGTGATAATTTTGATAGTTAAATTCATATATTTGATCAAGTATGTAAACAGTATAATATTGACCAAGGGCTCTGGGTACAGTTCCTGACCCCCTTACTTCACAATAAAGCTTTAACAGCTGTTTCTAGTTTGTCTGATACTGATTGTTTAAATTATGATATGATAAAGTCAAACAATGTTTATTAGAATCCTTTAAGTTAACACCTGAAGCTTACAGGAAAAAGATTTGTGAGCATAGATACAAGACAGATGAAAGTGTATGTGCTTATATTGCTGAGTTAAGTACTTATTTTCATAGGTGGGTGAGTAGGTGTCAGGTCACCCCTTTTGAAGGACTGACAGATCTTTTAGTGAGGAAATAAGCCCTTAGCACTTTGCCTGAGGACATGAGAATCTGGTTTGCAGACCAGGAGTGTAACTCTGAAGATAAGCTGAGGAAAAGGGGATCTCTACTTAGCAAGCAGGGCATCACTGTGCAAGAAGGGGATACCCAGTGATGCACAAGGATATAAGGGAAACATGGTGGGCAGCCTAGACCACCCCAACAGAGTCCACCAGTAACGTGGGATTCCAGTAGTTCAGGCACATGGCCAGGATCAAGTGTTAGATGTTTTAAATGTAACCGGGGGGCCATGAATCATATAGATATCCACAGATGCAAGGTGGGGAACAAAAGGTGGGGGAGCCAGCAAGTGGAAATAACAGTATGCCAGTGGTAAGATGTCTGGAGACAAAAGGGGTACTAAACTATTACCAAAGTTTATATGCTACGTTAGTGGATGGAAAACATGCCACTGCTAAGAAAGACACAGACACTTACATAACCATTTTGAAGCCTGCAGTGGTTAAAGAGGAGCAGTACTTGTGTGGGCAGTCCACTTCAATCAGAGCTTTAGGAGGGACCCCCATTCCAAATGCCTTTGGCCAGGTTCACCTTGACTGAGAGGATGGAAAAGGAAGCAAGCAAGTAGGTGTGTTTGAGGATATCCCTGCAGATGTCTTGATAGGGAATGATTTTGACAATGCAGTACCTTTGGTGCATGCAGTTACACACAGTTAGGCTTGGAGATAGACATGTGGGTCTGGCAGCCTAGGGGAGACCCAGACAAGCCCCACACCTGAAGCCAGGGCTGGTGAGGTGGCTATTTCAGGGGGGGAGCTACACTGTAGCAGTGAGTCTGAAGGTGAGCCCCCAGCTGCTGGTAGGTACTGATGTTCCCTTGGACAGTGACTACAAGAGCAGAGGTGAGTGGTAGTACCCACAATGACAGTGAAGCACCACTGTCAGAGAATACCAGGCTTCCTGTGTAAAGGCAGCTGGGAAGGATCACAGAGATAGAGCTGAAACATTCTCAGCTCTCTGACCCTATACTAAGAGGCTTGATGGAGGTAGCTAGGGAGGCACCTGATTTGCAAGGAAAAGGGGAGTCTATATACTGGAACAAAGGGTTACTGTATAGGGACTGGACCCCTGAGGGTAGGTTAGAGGGTAAGGTAATACAGCAGTTGGCAATGCCTAGAGCCTACTGTCTGGCACTTTAAGCCATAGTCCATGACATTTCTTTTGCAGGTCATATGGCCATAAAGAATATTAGAAGACATATTATGCAGAACTTTTGTTGGCCTGGGATTGCAAGGGAAGTAAAACAAAAAACAAAAAAGCAGTCCAGCACCATCCATTATTGGATGTGCTTAGCTTGCTGATTGCAAGGAAAGTAACAGGTTACTGCAGGACCTGTGAGCAGTGCCAAAAAGTAGGCAAGGCAGGAGACAAAGTCAAAGCTCCTTTTAATGACTTTGCCAGTGATTGAGGAGCCATTTCAGAGGGTAGATATGGATATTGTGGGGCCTCTGAGTACCCCAAGTTCCACAGGGAAGAAATATATCCTGGTGGTAGTAGATTACACTATTACATATCTTGAGGTGGTGGCTCTGTCCTCCATTGTGGCAGAAAAGGTGGCAAATGCTTAGTTATAGGTTTACACAGGGTAGGTTTCCCGAGAGAAACACTGACTAACAAAGGTGTCAATTTCATGGCAGACCTGCTGGCTTGTCTGTGGGAGCACTGTGGGGTGAAGCACCTAATGATCTTGTCGGGAGGTTAAACGCTACACTAAAGACCATGCTACGGGCATATGCAGACCAGTTTTAGAGAGAGTGAGACAAATATTTGCCCCATCTGCTGTTTGCATACAGAGAGGTACCCCAGAAATCCATAGGTTTTTCATCCTTTGAGTTCCTGTATGGGCATAGGGTGAGGGGGTCTTTAGATTTGATCCATGAGGAGTGGGAGGGTGAGTGTGAATTCCACAAAGTGTCTCTTGTGTCATATGTCCTAAACCTCAGGACAAGGCTTAGGGAGCTCATGGGCTTGGACCAGGAGAACCTGGCAGGACTCCAAAACCAGAATAAGGTCTTGTATTAGAAGAATGCTTGAGCCCAAGAGAATGCTGTTGGACAGCAGGTTATGATGCTCATTCCTGTCAGACACAGTAAGCTGCAGGCAGCTTGGGAAGGACCTTTCAAAGTGGTAAGAAAGGTCAGTGATGTTAACTGCATGGTAGAACTGCTAGGCAAGAGATTTCTCACCAAAAGAAATTGGGGCTTTCAACACATGTCCTACATGGGCAGACTGAAGGCCTGTCACTGTACTCTGTGTCTTATAGGCTACTGAGGTGATCCTACCCTAATGGAAATGCTGCACATTCGCAAGTCAAATGGGACAAGATTCACTCACTCTAGGGATTTTAACCTAGCCTGTGACATTAACAAGACATGCTGAAGAGGCAGATATGTCTCCCAGAGATTGCCACTCCTCTGGAGCAAACTCCAAATTCACTTAAAACAGAGATTCTCAAAGACCCTATTTAAGTGTAACTTAGACAATTGGATGAGAGATGGTAAATTTACTCCAGGGGTGTCACCTATGTCCCTCTTGGATAAGGGCAGTCAGTGCTTATAATAGATTCATGCTACAAATATAGACCATACAACTTGGTCAATAAGGGAACAAGGGTATAACATGGCTAGGCTTATAAAAGCTCTAGAACCTATGAACATTGTAGGGCGGTATGGATAAGGCATAAGTTTGACAGCTTGTCTAAGAGTATGGAATGTTAGATGGTGTCAAATAGGTTCATAGGTAGGTACTAGGCTATTGGCCCTAGGGCCTATATAAGCCTAGCCAAAAGGTACCCTGGCTTTCGCCACCCAAGAAAATTATTTTCCTGTGCCACTGTCGAGCAGAGCCACAGAAGTGATCCCCGGGGTGAATTTCCTATCTCCCATCCAATCATCAAGATTTTTTTTGAAGAGTGCTAATGAGGAGCTTTGTTTGATATAGATAGGTAGTTTGTTCCAGAGTATGGGAAGTCTCTGGGACAGGAATCTATCCCTCCAGCATGTTCTGTTTATTGTGGTGACAAGGTTTAGGTCCCTAGAGCATGTAGCTCATAGGGATTGGGATTTCTTTAAGTGGAGCATGTCTAAAAGCTCTCGGTTTGACATAGCTTTGTGTGTTAGGCGAAGATCGCCTCTGAGTAGGCGATATGCGACAGAGTAAAGCTGCAGTTTTTTGAGATGGTCTGTGTAGGGCATCTGTTTGAGGCCAGTAATCCTCTTTGTGAGGTATTTCTGTGGCCTTTCCAGTTGTTGTAGATGTCTTGTGTGGTACATACCAAAAGGGGCATTGTACACTATAATGGGTCTAATGAGTGACAAGTAGAGGGGAACAATGACCTCTTTTTTCCTGGATGGGAAACCTTTTGTGATGAGGTGTGCCACGTAGAAGAATTTCCTGACTACTGTGGCTATGTGATTATCAAAGGAGAGACTACTGTCCACCTGTGTCCCAAGGTCTCTTATCACACTTTCGGTGTTAAGTAGACTACCGCCTATGTGGTAGTTCATTGGTACAGAGTTTTTACCAAAAGGGATGACAATGCACTTTTTGGCATTGAGCTTGAGGCTATGGCTTTGACACCAGGCATCTGTCTCAGCGAGGCCCTTTTGTAGGATGTCCACATCTTTTGGAGTTTTGATTATGGCTCCTAGTTTGCAGTCATCTGCGAACTTCATTAGCCAAAGACCTTCTGTGTTAGCCTGTACTTCAGAGAAGTAGATACCAAACAGGAGAGGACCCAGGACTGAACCCTGTGGTACTGCACTTGTCACTGGTGTGAAGTTGGATTTGGAATCTGCTACTTTCACAGTGTGGGTTCTGTCAGTGAGCCAGTTGGCAATCCATCTTGTGACACAGGGATTTATACCTAGTTTAGTGAGTTTATCTATAATTCCAGAGTGGGGGTGGTGTTGAAAGCCTTGGCGAGATCTAGATAGGCTGTGTGAACTACCTTACCCTCATCTACAGCTTTGGTGACTGCTTCAAAGAAGTCTATCAGGTTTAGGAGACATGATCTGCCTTTTACAAACCCAAAATGGGTTGGGTCCTGAGTTTGGAGATTAACAATGCCATTGTTTATAAGTTCCATGATGATACGTTCCATAGCCTTGCAGACCAGGCTCGTTAGGCTAATGGGGCAGTAGTTTCTGGGTTCTGTGGTGGCTCCCCCTTTGTGGAGTGGGATAACCGTTGCTGTGTGCCATTCAGTGGGCACATAGCCTGAGGTGAGGCTATGATTGAACAAGGTACTTAGGTGGGGTGCCAGTTTGTTCTGTAGTTCATGCAGAACACTGCCTGGGATGTTGTTAGGTCCCATGGATGCTGTGTTCTTGGCTTTGGATAGTGTGTTTTTTACCTGTGTAGCCGTGATTATAGGAACTTTGCATTCTTCTGGTATAGAGATGGGCCCTTTAGAGGATGACAGGGGGGTAAATTTAGCACTGAACCTATCTGCCAGAATGTTGGCAATATCAGTTGGTTCTGTATATTTAGTGCCATTGTGCTGTAACTCAGGGCAGATCTGTGTGTTGCCATTGAGATTCTTGACATAGCTATAGAATGCTTTGTGGTTGTCTTTAGAGTCAGTGGCGATTTTGTTTTTGTAACTAGCTTTGGAGGATTTTATGAGGGATCTCAGCTTCTTACTGAGGCTGACCAGGGAGTTTCTCCAATCATGGGATTTTACTCTTTTTTGCAACAGTTTCTTTCTTCTGTTGTAGAGTTTGTTTATGGCAGGGAACCACCAGATTGGCTTCCTTTTTTTGGAGGATAGCATCTTGGTTCTGTTAGGGATTGCACAATCCATGCACTCGTGTAAGTGCTTATAAAGTGCATTTGTGTAGGATTCAGCAGTCATACCTCTATTGTCTGTCAGCATGGGTGTCGTGAAGTTTGCCACTTCTGTCTTAAGAATCGTGAAGTTGGCTTTGGAGAAATTTTTACTGTGGTTTCCCTAATGGGGGTGGGGGAAGGATGTGGATGTCTAGGCTCATTAGCTTGTGGTCAGATCTGACCAATGAGGAATTGACCTCTGGTGTGGATCACCAGTTGCCCATGTTGGTAATAACCAGGTCTAGGATATTGCTGCCCCCTGGTGGGGGTGTGGATAAGTTGATCCAAGGCACTGGAATTTATGAATTCCAGAAAACGTTGAGCACAAGAGTTGGTACATGAGTAGTTTTCCCAGTTAATGGTGGGGTAGTTGAAATCGCCCATTATTAGGGTGTTAGGTTGTACCCTAATATTTTCCAGTGTATCAAGAAATGAGGAGTGGGAATCCTGGGACATGGTGGGGGATCTGTAGCAAGCTGCAATTTGGATTGCAGTCTTGCCCAGAGTTAGTTGCACTTGGATAATCTTGGATGCATTATGCTGAGCAACTAGCCTGGAGGTGTGGATATCCTTAATGAATATGGACATGCCTCCGCCTTTAGTGTTTCGGTCCAGGTTAGGTGGCCAAAAGGTGTGGTATGAATTATAGCCTGGTAATGCAGGGGTACTCTCTGGAGCCTTGAACGAGGTCTCTGTTACTGCACAGATGTCGATGTTCTCCATTTTAAGAAGTGCCTCGAGTGAGTGCATTTTGAGGTTTAGACTTCTAGCATTGAGTAACAATACCCTCAGATTCTTCTTGTTTGTACCTTTTAACGGTGGTGAATTTGTCATTTGAACCTTGCCTAAAAAAGGCACTATAGGGGTGGCTACAGCCTTAGCCAGTATCCGGAATCTCAGGGGCGAAAGGTGCAGGCCATCTCTGGCAAAGCATTAGAAAGATCAATCTGGCAATGCCTTAGAAAGATCAAGAAATATTGCTGAAATAAACTTGCCAGTGTCTCTAGCTCTATTTATAGATTCTGTAAAGGATAGGAGGACTGTCAATGTGCTGTGGCCTGGGCAGAAACCATGCTGGGTATTTGTAAGAAGGTTGTTTTGCAGTAGGTATTTCATTAGTTGTTGGTGTATACATTTTTCTAATATTGTGGAGATGGAAGATAGAATTGCTATGGGTGGGAAGTTGGTCAGCACAGTAGATTTTCCACCTCTGTGTATAGGAGTGATGTGGAAAATTTTCCATATTTGTGGCACTAAAGATTCTGAAATTGATCTATTGAGCAAGATGCTGATTGGGTAGGCAATGGAGTAAGCCACTAGTTTAAGGTATTGGGGAGGGAGTTTGCACAGGTAGAGCAGGATTTACGTTTCTGCAGAATTCTTTTTATGAGGCTTGTAGGTATTGGTTGTAAGGAGAACTTGGTTGAGTTATCAGAAAGGAGTTTAGTGTTGCTAATGTGGAGGAGGTCTGAACTAGCTGAAGGGGGACTATTAAGAGAAGTTGCAGAGGAAGAGGCGGGACAGGAGTTGGCAGTGTTAGAGATCAAATTGGCTATGGATTGTATGAAGTGGAAGTTAAAGTATTTGGCTATTTGAAAAGGAAGAGCATTAAGTGAAAGCAGAGGTCTTTTTTTGTACCAGGGTTAAATAGGGTTGAGATTGTAGAACAGAATATTTTAGGGTTAGTTTTGTCATTGTGTTGTTGGTGAGTATAGTATTATTTTTTTTTTATCTTTGAGAACCCATTCTTTACTTGGTTTTACAATTCTTTGAAGTGTATTAAATCTATTTCTTTTTTATTTTGCTTTTAGAGACCCCAGGCATCATCCATTTTTTCAATAGATTTTTACAAGTATAAGTTAGCCAAGAAGAAGAATTCTAATTCTTTTAGTGTGGAATGGGGCTAGAGATTCCAGTATTTTTAGAAAGCTGGTGTTGAAATGGTTCACAGCTTCATCTAGGGGAAGATGTTTTAGTTGTGACCAATTTATTTTGTAAAGTTGTCGTTGTTGTTGTTGTGTCTTTTGGCTTTTCCCTGTTAGGGGTCGCCACAGCGAAACTCCAGTCCGCTAATGATTGGCAGTTGATTTTTACGTGCCGAGTTGCCAGCCCTGACGCACAACCTTCAAAGAAAGGTACGCCCATTCACGCATGTATCCATGCAGAAGACGCTCAAGCTGAGAGTCGAACCGGACAGTGTCTTACTGTGAGATGATAACGCTACCGCAGCACCACCACAGTGGACTAATTTATTTTGTAAAGTAGTTCATTGAATTTATTTTAAGTAAAATTAGTTAGGTTATGGATGGATTTTACAGTGTGTGTTTTTTTGTAGTTGTACATTGGCTCTAATGGCAAATGTGGGTAGGTGGTCACTGAGGGAGCTTGGCAGTGTGCCTCAAGAGCTAAAGTTAGTATGATGTGACACCAGAATCCAGTCTAAGGTAGATTGTTGAGTCTAGTCCTTATTGTATCTACTGGAGGAATTAATGATTGAGAATAACCATATAGTTTGATACTATTTGTTGGTAATTCTGATGAGATGGATTTCCAGTCTATTTTAACATAAGCTAAAATAATAGTCTCATGCTTGATTGTTTGGGAAGTCCAGGATAGCAGGTTTTCTAGGATGGGTATATTTTGACCTGGAGGAATGTAGAGAACAGTGATGCAGATTAATTTTGTACTGTTAAGATTTATGAAGGATATGGGCATTTCAGCATTGGGGAATGTAGGGATCTTGTCAGTAAATGGAGTTATATTAAGGGTATTGGGGAAGAGTAGGGCTACTCCTCCAACTTTATTATAATTTCTGTCTAATCTAATTATGCCATTGTTGGGTGGTAATACTTCAGAGTCATTTATGGTAGGATTTAGCCAGATTTCAGGTAAGGCTAGGATATCTGGTTTGTGCTGGCCTATCCAAGCGAGGAGGGGGGATATTTTATTTCATCTACTTCTAAAATTAAAAGACATAATATTTAAGTTTCTTGGACATGTTCTAGTTTAATGGTGAGTATTATGACCTGAGTTATGGTGGATATCTCCGCAATGAAGCAATACAATGATTAGATAAGAAAGTGTTGTAATTACTTGTTTTGGAGAAGTATATGTAAGAGGTTTAAGGCAACATTTGCTGTGTGTAGTATATAGGAGTTTTCAAGCTGAGTAATAGGGGAGGGTATAGAGAGAAAATTGTGGGGAGATGTCAGAAAAACTGCTAAGGTGAGACTGGTAAGTGGTAGTCAAGGTATCAGATGAGGAGTAAGTTGGAGTTTGAGGGGTAGTGATGTTCCATGTGTAAGTATTATTAACAGAATTATTAAACTGGTTATTAAAAGCATTTAAGTCAATGGGGTATGATTGAGCGGTATTGATGCTGAAGGGGGAATGTGTAATGTTTAGGGGTGGAGTATTAGTTTAGAGCTGTCCTTGTATTTATATGTGGGTGGTATACTTTAAGGGATGTGTTGGGAATTAGTCAGGAACAGAGTTATTTTGGTGGGTGTTCTCATTTGTAAGAAAAAGATGGTGGAGTTATTGAAGTGTAAGTGTAGGAGCACTGGTGTGAGTGGGAGGGAATTGGGGGTAGGGTAAGGGAGCAGAGTGAGCCCAAGAATAGTGAGGGTGAAACGGAGTGGGTAGAACCTGGCCACACCTTGCACCAAGAAAACACTCTCTAAACAATGGAAAAGGAGGTAAGTGCCAGAATTCTCAAACTTTCAATAGCAGATGGCTAGTCTAATTTATTGGAAAAATCCCTTACACAGTCTCTGTATACAGGGTGAGTTTAACAGCAAAAGCAACAGCATACTATGGGTAACCCTCGGAGACCTAACTCATGTATCTGGTCAACAGTTTGTAAATACCAACTAACATACTATGCCCAATTAATAAGAACAGTTTTAGTACTTTTGAAAGATGTGGGGATTCAATTTAGCTATCTGAGGAATCCGGCAACTCTCATCCTGGTGAGTGTGTGCAGCACTTCTTAGTCAAACTCAGTACAGAAATAAAGTAAATTAATAGCAGTGTTTCCATAATGGAAACACCTATATTGGTAACTTGAGTGGTCAGTCCCTTATGTTCATGTTTCTGTTGGTCCTGTATGCTAGATCACAGGGAAGTTTCTGCAGGCTGCAACCCAGCTAAGGGAGGGGAGCACAGACGAAGAGTGAAATAGAAGGAAGAGAACTATAAAAAGAGGGGAGAGAACATGTTAGAGGGTAAGACCGTGAAAAATGGAATAACTAATTTAAATGAAAGTAGTGTATCATTAGGAATACAGTAACCATAAACCACAGTGTTCACTCTATAAATATTGTTACAGCAAAAGCCGAATTAAGCAATCATACCCTACATTCAAGAAATGTCTGCTACTATTAGCTGTCTAATAATATTTAAGAATAGAGCTTAAAAGATATTACTATGTTTGTAGCAGCATTCCCAAGCTATGCATTAAAGGATACATGTGTGGCTGAGCACAATACTTTTAGCACTAGTACATAATATAGAGCAGTATAACAATAAATATCTGAAAAGATTTCACTAATGCAATCATAGTATAAATGTGCTGTGTTCATGAGCTACCTTAAAAACACTTAAGATTAAACTCCTATAGTACTATTTCCTGCACTTTTTACAGCAGTACATTACATGGTTGAGCACAATGCAGTAGTGCAGCTAGCCATACACCTGTGTAGCAATAGACTCCACAAATGCAGTCGGACTTCAGTTCCAGCAGTGTAAAATTGTAACACAAGTGTTTTATATATAAAAAAGCAGTATAATATGGATAAAAGAATACAGCATAGATTTTCCAGCCCTACACTAGCAAGCAATGTCCAAATTCCACTTACATGGTGAGCACACAATGCCAGGGGATATGGACAGTTTCTACTATCTACAGTAGGATTTTAAAAATAGTGCCCAAAGCACATATAACTTAAGTAAACTCTCTTTGGATGTTAGGTGAGTGGGGGGAGGGGCTATATGGGTAATCCGCAGATGATTAACTGTATTAAAATATTAGTATAGAACCTGGCCACACCTCGCTCTAAGCAAACTATCTCTAAACACTGGAACAGGAGGTAAGTGCTAGAATTCTCAGAATTTTAATAGCAGTTGGCTAATTTAGTTTATAGGAAAAATCCCTTACACAGTCTATGTATACAGGGTGAGTTTAACAGCAAAAGCAACAGTACTCTATGGGTAATCCTTGGAGAGCTAACTCATGTATCTAGTCAACAGTTTGTAAATACAGTATTTCTGACTAGCATACTATTCCCAGTTAACAAGAACTGTTTTAGTAGTTCTGAGAGATCTGGGGACTCAGTTTATCTATGCTGGGAATCAAGCAACTCTCATCTCTGGGAGTGTACCATTTAGTACAGAAATAAAGTAAAGTATTAGCAGTGTTTCCATAATAGAAAGACCTGCATTGGTAACTCGAGTGGTCAGTCCCTTATGTTTATGTTTCTGTTGGTCCTATACATTAAATCATAAGAAGGTTTCTGTAGGCTGTAACCCAGCGGAGGGAGGGTAGCACAGATGAAGAGTGAAATAGTTGGGAAGGGAACTATAAAAAGAGGGGAGGAACCGGTTTGAGGGTAAGATAGTGAAAAAGGGAATAACTAACATAAATGAAATCAGTGTATCATTAGGAATACAGTAACTGTAAACC
This sequence comes from Protopterus annectens, assembly GCF_019279795.1. NCBI lineage: Eukaryota > Metazoa > Chordata > Ceratodontiformes > Protopteridae > Protopterus > Protopterus annectens. The sequence continues at coordinate 346,022,359 of NC_056732.1, forward strand.
ACAGTGTTCACTCTATAAATATTGCTATGGCAAAAGATGAATTAAGCAATCATACCCTACATTCAAGAAATGTCTACTACTATTAAATGTCTAATAATATTAGGATCATAAGAGATTACAAGGCTATCGACCTGGAGGTCATTTTAAGCCTAGCTGTTTCATCCCAATGTAATAACATAAAAATGCTAGTCAATACCCAAGATTGCATTTAATGATGACTGCCCATGTCCAGGAAGGTTGTGGGCTCAATCTCCAGTAAGAATTTATGGTGCCCCATCCACTCATCCAAGTTCTTCTTGAACAGTGTGATATATATGATCTGTTTCACATGACTTGGTATCCTGTTCCAAAGATGCGGCAGTCACTACGAGAAAAATCTGTCCCACCAGCATGTCCTATTTAAGTCACAGGCCATATTTAAGTCCTTGGAATGGGTAGCCCTAGTCCCATTTGATTTACGGATATGCAGAAAGTTCATTAGGTTTGGGTCTTGGATTGCTCTGTAGGCCAGGCATAAGTCTCTCCTAAGAAGGCTATACAATATGGAGTATAGTGAGAGGGACTTTAATCAGTCTGTGTAAGGCACATGCTGGAGCCCCTTGATCTTCTTTGTTAGAAATTTCTGAGGTCACTCTAATTGCTCCAGGTGCTTAGTACGGTACATGCCAAAATGGGGAGTTATACTCAGTTATGGGTCGAATAAGTGCAGAGTATAGGGGGGGTTATAACTTCTTTTGCTCTTGAGGTGATGCCTTTACTAATCAAGTGTGCTAATTAGAAAGCTTTTCTTACTACAGTAGACACATGGTGGTTGAAGTTAAGGTCACAGTCAACTTGTGATCCCAGGTCCCTTACTACTTCATGGGTACTTAGGGTACTGCTGCTGATTTGATAGTGTGAGGGGACATTGTGCCGAAGGGAATGATGATGCATTTCTTTGCATTTAGAACAGAGATTAAAAGGCATTACTGTGTTCAAAGTAGCATTCTCAAGCCATGCTTTAAAGGATACATGTGTGGCTGAGTCTGAGAACAATACTATTAGCACTAGTGCATAATATGGAGAAGTATAACAATAAACATCTGTAAACATTTCACTAATGCAGTCATAGTACAACTGTGCTGTGTTCATAAGCTACCTTAAAAACACTTCAGATTAAGCTTTATAGTACTATTTCCTGCACTTTTTACAGCAGCACATTACGTGGTTGAGTACAGCAAATTACGCAGTAGTGCAGCTAGCCATATAGCTGCACAGCAATGGACTCCGCAAATGCAGTTGGTCTTCAGTTCCAGCAGTGTAAAATTGTAACACAACTGTTTTATACAAAAAACAACAGTAGAATACAACTAAAAGAGTACAGCATAGACTTCCCCGCCCTACACTAGCATACAATATCCAGATTGCACTTGCATGGCAAGCACACAATGCCAGGGGATACGGGCAGCTTCTACTATCTACAGTAGGATTTTAAAAATGGTGCCTGAAGCACATGTAACTTAAGTAAACTCTCTTTGGACTTTAGGTGAGTGGGGGGAGGGGCATTGGGTAATCCTCAGGTGATTAGCTGTATCAAAATATTAATATAGAACCTGGCCACACCTCACACCAAAAAAACTATCTCTAAACAATGAAAGAGTAGGTAAGTGCCAGAATTCTCAGAATTTCAATAGCAGTTGGCTAGTCTAGTTTATAAGAAAAATCCTTCACACAGTCTCTGTATAAGGGTGAGTTTAACAGCAAATGCAACAGCAAGTTATGAGTAATCCTCAAAGAGCTAAGTGATGTATCTGGTCAACAATTTGTAAATGCAGTATTTCCGACCAGCATAGTATTCCCAATTAAGAAAGACTGAAGAAAATGGCGTCAGCTGCATCTTTTATACCCCTGGCGCACTGATGTCAGGGAAGAGGCGACAGCAACCGACGCCGGACCAGGACTTTGGAATTCAGCAGGATAACCCAAGTGTAATGACTGCAACAGTGAAACATGATGAACATCTGTTTCAGTACTTCTGAGGGATATGGGGACACAATTTTAGCTATGCTGAGAATCAGGGGACTCTTGGGAGTGTGTGTGCCAGTTCATAGTCAAATTCAGTACAGAAATAAAACAGTAGTGTTTCCGTAATGGAAAGACCTACATTAGTAACTCAAGTGGTCAGTCCCTTGTTTATGTTTTTGTTAGTCCCATATGCTAAATCACAGGGAAATTTCTGCAGGCTGCAACCCAGTTGGGGGAGGGGAGCACAGATAAAGAGTGAAATAAAAGGAAGGGAACTATAAAAAGAGGGGAGAGAACTTGTTAGAGGGTAATACAGTGAAAAAGGGAATAAGGGAAAGGAAAGGGAAATTGGTAACTCAAGTTATCAGTCGTTTATGTTTATGTTTATGGTGGTCCCATATGTTGGATCACAGGGAAGCTTCTGCAGTCTGCAACCTAGTTGAGGGGGTGGAGCACAGACAAAGAGTGAAATAGAAGGAAAGGGAAATTGAAAAGTCAAATGAAGGCAAACAACAAAAATCTATGGTTTTGCAGGGAGCAAGCCCCACTGCACTCCCATACCCCCTGCATATTATATATGCCAAGTACTAGATTGCACTACAGTGGGAAAAGAGGTGAATTCCCCAATCCCCACTGTACTATGATCTCCATTCAAAAGTTTCAGCATTTTGCAGAGATGGTCATATGGTCGAGACCATACAGGTTCATAGGTGTTTACTAGGCTAACGACCACAATGGCCTTTTTAAGCCTAGCCATACATCCCAAATCTCTGACAAGTTCTGATACCCTTGATAAGTATAAGCATGGGCCTGGGCGATGAACCATTTACAGGTTACCTGTTTGCATTAGTTCAACTTTCCGTTCTGTGTTCTGTGTGTTATGCGTGGTCTACCATTAAAATAATTGCTTACACATCTAAAGCCTCCTCCATCTCTGCAACAGGAATTCTGTTACCCAGAATAATATGGGCTACATATTTATAAAAGTCCTTTGACTGAATGATTTGCTAAGGTGTGGAGTTTTATGTCTAAAGTAAATTATTAAATGATGATGCTGAATATGTTGTAATTGTGATAGTTTGCAAGAAAGACTGCACAGCACATCTGTTTGCATGAGATTTACTCAGGGGTTTGTTTCTTTTCACTTGTTAATTGGACATATATACTGATAAGAGGACCCTTTTCAGCCACAAGCTGGGCCAAAAGGCAGATACATACAGAGACCAAATTTACAAATAATATTAATTAAACTGATGTGTCTTCACATAGGTGCAAGAGAGTTTGCTGTACCTGCGGAGAATATACTGCATAAAAAGTAAATTGTACAGGCACAACAGTTTATAAGTAAAATAAAATAAATAGGTAACAGTTTCTGGCTTGAGCATGAGAATATTTGCAAAGTATCACAAGTTGCAGTCTTAACAGCAATAGCACATCAACTTTTTCACACTGTTGTAATGCTTCCTAACATAATTCACCATTATTTAAAACAGGTTTGTACTATTTAGTAAATTATAGTGATTTTTTCAATACTAGCTCACGCAATGCTATAATTCAGTAGGCTGATACTGCAGTAATGACTGAAGATTTGCACACAATATTGTTTATGTATTTAAAAGAGTTAGTCTTTTCTGTACATATTTGCAAGTGATATGAGTTAATTGTGATTAAGGGTTCATTGATACTTACTAGGCTATTGAACCATAAAGATCTTTAGAACCCTAGCCATACATTATCATGAAGCTTTTAGCCCTTATATTTTAAATATGAATAACCTAGAGATAAACAGAATATGTACATGCTACCCATATCCATGAGAGAGGTGGATGCTAAGCTAAGGGTGAATTTGCAGTTACACATCCATTTGTCCAAAAGACACTTGAGTAGTTTAACAGAAGTACTTTGCTTTATGTGGAGAAGAATATTATTCCAAAGAAGTGGAATTCTCTGAGACATCTGTCTATCTCTCCAACATGATTATTTATGCTACAAAAGAGATTTAGATCTCCTGGGTGGATGTTTGTGCCTCCAGTGGACTAGGGAATTTGCAGTGTGTGAGGCAGAGATAGCCTCTCAGTAGCCTCCAGGACAATGAGAAGTAGGACAATGCTTTGAGAAGGTTCACCTAATTTTTAGGATTTAGGCCCCTGATTTTCTTAAAAAAAAAAAGCATTGTGAGCATTCAAGTTTCATCAAATATTTGAACAGGTACATACCAAAGAGGGCATTATACTCAATGACTGATATGATGCATGCTTAATACAACAGAATGATCACATTTCTGGACTCTATAGCCTTAGTAAAAAAAAAAAATGTGCAATGAAAAAGCATTTTCTTGCAATAACAGATAGGTGGTGATTGAAGGGCAGATCATTGTCTAAATAGGTTCCCAGATCTACTGGATCAATTTTCAGGGATGTGTTGTCAATGTGACAATTAAAGGGGACTTCTTGCTTGCCAAAGGATACTATTAAACATTTCTTGACATTCAGTTTTCATCCATAGTTTTGACACCAGCTACTGGTTTGGAAAAGGCCCTCTTAGAAGATCTTGGTGTCCTCTGGGGAGTTTATAATGGCACTAAGTTTACAACCATCTGTGAACTTGGTCAGCCACAAACCCTTAACAGTAGTTTTGACCTCTGAGAAGTAAATGCCAAAGAAGAGTGGTAGAAGGACTGACACATGAGGTACAACATTAGTGGGGTCTTTTTGAAAGAGTTTGTGCAGCCCATCATAATTTCCTGGGTTCTGTCAGCCAATTTGCTATCCAATCAGTTGCATAGGGAATAACATTTAGCTGGGATGATTTATCTATGATACCTGAGTACGGAATGATATCAAATGCCTTTGCAAGCTCCATATATGTGGTGTGTACTGATTTTCCTCATCCATTGCATTAGTAACGTTCGCAAAGAACTCAACCTGGTTAAGTAGGTAGGATCTGCTCTTAACAAATCTGAACTGGCTTGGGTTGAGAGTTTGTCAGTAACTTATATCCTTATTTATTAATTCCATAATAATAATTGCCGTGCCTTACAAATGAGGCTGGTCAGACTTATGGATCTGTAATGTCCCTGGTCCATTGATGCCCCACCATGTGCAAGGGGATGAAAGCTGCTGTCCTTCCTTTTTTTAGCAAAAAAACTGTTTGGAGGCTGACATTGAATAGCCACTGTCGAGGACTAACAATTTCTGTTTCAGGATGTTCAGTAAGCAGCCTGGAATGTTATGTGACTCCATAGAAGGAGTGTTCTTGGCCTTGGATAGTGCCTTGGCAACTTGATCGTGTGAGATTTGTGAGGTGTAAATGTGGGTACAAGATCTGGGAATGTGGTGGGGGGAGATAGGGGTGTAGTTAATGTATCCACTAGTAGATTGGTTATGTTCTCTTGGTATAAGAAAGTGATACCATTTGCTATTAGCTCTGCAATGTGCTGGACATTATTTCTAAGGTTTCCAACATTGTTAAAGAAGGCTTTGTGGTTATTTGACTGGGTGTTAATTTGTACCTCATATATAGCTTTAGTTGATTTGATCGGGGTCCTGAGTTCAATGTTAAATTTAGTGAAAGGTTTTTCATTTGCATCTTTAGAGTTACATTTATTTTAATTTTTAAAGATTTTGTTTCTTTATTACACAGTCTGTTTATAATTTGGTTCCACCACAGGTATTTATTTTTGAAACGGGCATTGTATCTGCTTTGTAAGGGGACCGATTTATTGATTTAGCTGTAAGATTTGTCAGTAAATGATTCCTCATAAACAGTGGGGTCATTGAGTTGGAGGGGAGATGTTGTATTTAGCCAGGTCATCACTCAGTTTCAGTAGATTAACCTTAGTATAATCTTTGAATACCAAGGTAGTAGATGATGCTTTTCAGTTCAATCTTAAGGTGAATGCGAGTTTTAATACTTAGTTAAGGAATAATAGCAGGATGAAATCATAAAGGAATTAATGTTTTTACCCATTGGCAATAACGCAGGTACAGCGGTATGCTTGTTTAAAATGATCCAGAAGTTTTCTTCCTGAATTTAGAATAATATGTTTAATTTCTAAGATCAGAAGTTTCAGTGTTTTTTTAAGTGAATTTACTGAATCCATTTTCCCACAAGGCTATGCAAAATGATGATCTGTGGAGATTAAGTGCACCATCATTCTCATATCTTTGGAGATGTTTTGATTTGTAGCTTGCATTTGAGTAAGGGGTGGTAGTTAAGGTACATAAGTCAGAAAGTGAAGACGGAGAGCAACAAACGTATTCAGGTGATAATGGATCATCAGCTTACTGTTTTTGTAAAGAAGCAGTGGAATTTGTTCCCAGAGGATAGACTAATGAACCTACAAATGTGTTTATGGTTATTTGAGTAATATGTGTGCTGTGTGATGAACTGATAATTATGATGGGAAGATATAGATGACATATCTGAGTCAGAGGATGAGAACATTTGCTGCTAATATTCACTGCACTTGAGGTTTAAGATGGTTTGCAAGAGAGAAGCATGCTAATTTTGTCTTCCATTTCTTCTAAGTGTTCCTTAAAGGAGAGGTCAGTGTCAAAATTGAGTCAGGGTTGCTTATATTCAGGAACCTGGGTTATTATGATGTTGCTAGTGTCAGTGGTATTTAAAGGTTCTGTCTTGTAATGTTGGGGTGCCAGATAGTGTAATGGTAGATTTGTGCTGTTGAGAGTCAGTTGGTTCTTTCTGAACTAGCATCTGATTTATTGATCTTATCTGCTGCATATAGACTTGCATCTGAGTTCAGCAATGGTATTTTAGTTTGCTAGCTACGTGTGGCCTGTTTGCGGGATGATGTAACACATTGCTGCTTTTATTTCTGTAGGTGGAATTGTAATGACTTTCACTATAAGTGTTCAAAATAAAACTGCTCAAAGCCTCAGATGTTGGAAATCCCAACTTATTGAGAAAACGCCTCCTCCAAACACTATGTTTCACCACATTATGGTAATATTTTCCATGGGATGAGCTTCCTTGTGCTCCCATTTAAGTGGCTTTCCTGCCAACACTTTTTTACTTAAATGTACTAACTCCAGTGTCACACAACCATGGGAGAAAGGAGGAATACTCTGTAAGAGCAAAGACAGAAGCTGTATAAATAGTGATATTGTAGTCATTTTATCTGATTAGGAAATGCTGTCAGGAAAATGTAATAGCAGGGAACTGAAAACAGGAAATGGCTGTCTACAAGAACATTTCCCACTAATAGGGAAGCAATTTAAATGCGCTGCATCTGTGGAGCTAATTATAATAAGTTGGGATTTGATAGGTAAAGCCCTCCTACATCTGCGTAGCATAGGAGGAAAATTTCCTCCTATGTTATGGCACTGATTTTAACATTTCAGATGCTTCTTTTTGGAGGTTTTTTTCTGTTATTTGTATTTTGTTTGGTATTCAGGATTTTGCATTAGATCCCAGTTTAATCATGTACTAGTCCGATACTGTACCTGTCCCTTACTGCATATATAATATCCTATGATCAGTGAGATATCTATATTTCTGCCACAGACACTTGAATTTCCTATCGGCTCTTCCACTTCTGTAATTAATCTGCATTTCACTATCTCTAAAGGTTTGTCATTCATATGTCCCTGCACTTCACTCTCCCCAAAACTCTGTGACTTGCTGATGAGCTTACACTATTTCTACCAACCATTCTCTACTATTTAGAAGTGTTGTATGTGCGTGTGTGTGTGTGTGTGTGTGTGTGTGTGTGTGTGTGTGTGTGTGTGTGTGTGTGTGTGTGTGTGTGTATGTGTGTGTGTGCATACTGTATCTATATTTGTCTGTTATAGTAACAGTGTCTTTTCCTGGCACTTAGTAGTTTGAAATATACTTGCTCATTCCTTTAAGAGTGGGTTGTGTGTGTGGCTGAGACCACATAGTGGTATTTTTCATAATTTTTCCTCTTTCTGAAATGCAGTTGATGTTGAAATTAATAGATGTAAGTTTACGGGTGTGAGGCAGTGGTGGATTATAAAAGCTGTTGATTCAGGTGACCACTAGGGACCATAACTCCAGGGAAGTCAATGGCCAACCACTATGCTTATGGCCCTAGGGACTTTTTAAGCCTAGACATTCATGCCCCAATTTTCCCATTTATCAATGCCCACATACTGAATTAATCTGATATATATCTGTGCCTTAAGGCATCTACAAACTGACTCTGTCCATAAGGGACACAGGTGACAAGTCAGGGGTGAATTTGCGATGCCTAAGGGTGCATTGTACTTGATTATTGGTCTAATAAGGACTGAGTATAGTGGGACTATGATCTCCTTACATCTAGATGCCATGTCCTTACCTATATGTTGAGCTATGTAGAAGGATTTTTTTCATCAGCATGGACACATGGTGATCAAAGTCCAGGTTGCTGTCAACCTGATTTCCCAAGTTTCTTACCAGAGGTTATACTGTTAGGGGTGTGTTTTCAATGTAATTTGCAGGGGTGGTAATTTCCCCAAAGAGTATAATTATGCATTTTTTACATTGGGTTTTAAGCCATGGTAGTGTCACCATTTTTTGGCTATGTCAGACCCTTCTGGAGGATATAAACATCTTTCAAGGATTGAATGATTTTAACCATCTTACAGTTGTTGGTAAATTTAGTCAGCCAAAGACTGTCTACATTTGCCTTGACTTCATAGAAGTATATTCCAAACAGGAGCGCTCCCAGTACCAAGCCATGTGAGACACCACTATTAACAGGCCTCTTAGGGATGGATTCCTCTACCCTAACTTCATGTGTCCTATCTATGAACCCTTTGGCTATCCATCAGGTGACATAGAGATTTGTGCATAAATTTGTGAGTTCATCTATGGTACCTGAGTGAGTCATTGTGAAATTTGCCTTTGTCAGGGTAAGGTAGGTAGCATGCACCATTTTCCCTTATCTATGGCTCTAGTAACCTTCTCAAAAAAGTCCACCAGGTTTAGTATGCATGAACTGCCCTTGATAAAATTGAACTGAGATGGGTCCAATGTTTGGAGATTTCCTATGTCTTTGTTTATCAGCTCCACGGCAATTCTTTCCATGGCCTTGCATATAAGAGCAGTCAAGTGTATGAGTCTGAAGTTCCCTGGGTCTGTTGATGGTCCACCTTTGTGTAGAGAGATGACTGTTTTGGTCCTCCATTCTCTAGGGATGTAGCCTGTCTGGGGGCTGTGGTTAAATAGAGATTCTAGTGACCTTGACAGATTGTGTTTCAAGGTGTTTAGGAGGCATCCTGGGAGATTATCAGGACTCATAAATGCAGTGCTTCTAGCTCTGGAGAGTGCAGTGAGGACCTGTTCTTTAGTGATTGTTGGGAGAAAAATGGTTTAAGGTACTGGGGTGATTGGGGTGAAACTGGAGCTAAATTTATTGGCCAACAAGTTTGCTATATCCTTCAGTTCAGTATAAGCAGTTCAATTTACTATTAGTTCAGCACAATGTTGGGTATTCCACTTAAAGTTGTGTACATAACCGAAAAATTCCTTATGGTTATTCTTAGCCCGGGAGGCTATTTTTGCCTTGAAATTGGCTATGTTGGACTTAACTAGTCTCCTGAATTGATTGTTGAGAATGATGAGGCATATTTTTTTTCTGTTGGGCATAGCCCTTCCTACTTTTGTACAGAATTTTCTTTCTTTGGTTGTACAACATATTTATATTTGGGATCCACCAATGGAATTTGTTTTTGGAGTTTGTCTTAAGTTTATTTCAGTTTGGTACTGCTGTTTCTATGCAGTTATCTACATGCTTGTATAGTGTTTCCATAAATACTTCCACACAGGCCACATTGTTCTCTGAGTTTGAGGGGGTTTGGAGTTTAGCTATGCCATTGCTTAACAGGAGGTAGTTAGCCTTGGAAACGTTCTCAAAGATTCTGGGGTTTGGTGGGAGCTCAAACATTATATTTATTTCCATTGTATCTGAACTGACCAGTGCGGACATTACACTAGGAGAGTGTGTAACATTCTTTGATATTTGTGGGTACCAGATCCAGGATATTTGTACCTCTAGTAGGTGTGCAGACTAGCTGTTCTAGGATGCTTGTATTGACAAAATCAAGAATCTTTGAGTCTGCATGTTAGTGGTTGTGCATGTATCCTAGTTTGTGGCAGGATAGTTGAAATCACCTATGAATATGATGTTGGGCTCAATGTGAGTGACTCCAGTATATTCAAGTATGTGGTATGGTTGTCCTGGGTAATAAATGGGGAGCTATATCTAGCACGGATATAGTATGGGACTTTACCTAAGGTTAGTTGGACATGGAGTTTATCAAGCCTATGAGGTGTGCTTACTCTTTATGAAGATTGGTGTATCTCCAGCTCTTACCTATTTTTGTGCAGTAGGTTGTCTAAATGTGTGGAAGGCATTATTTGCACTGCCAGGGTGCCTTCTTCAGCTTTAAACCATTCCTCAGTAACTGCACAGATGTCAACATTCTTGTTAAGACTTGTAGCATTGAGCAGTAATACCTTTAGTTTATCTTGAGTAGAATTTACTATGTTGGAAGATGTATCAGATTGGCATTGCCTAAAAAGGCACTATAGGGGTGAATAAAGTTTTGGCCAATATCTGTAAGCCTAGTGAAGACAGGTACAGACCAGCCCTGGCAAAGCAGCATGTGTGTTGACCATGTCTCCCAAGATGACAAATATTGGACTCCCCTTAGAATGACATCAGTAACTAAGCTAATTGTTAAAGTCAATCATATGGCTGATAAAGGTTGTTTATCTAAAAATTAATTCATTTTATTTAAAAAGATTTTGCTACTTCATCACTGCTACTTCATTTGAGTTAGGTTATATGCTGGGCACAGCAATCACTGACAATATAATGGTTTCTTTTCAGTTTTAGTAAAAAAAAAATAAAGTCTTTAACTGCCACTGAGATGATTTAGATATTTATATCTTGTACCTACCAACTGCACACATGAAGCACCAGTCAAAGATGTTGTAAAGAAAAAGAGCTGTGGGATTTCTTTACCTTAGAAAACAAATAAATAAATGTCTCATGAACTCCTGTTCAAAGTAGCCATAGCTACTGTGTCCTGTGTGAGATATGCACCAGACTAATCCATTTGTGGACTTTCTTCTCCTTGCTATCCCAGAACCTTTCTGATTTGTGGAATGGCAAGGAGAAGAATGCCCACAAATATTAAGTGATAAAGTGATGATCACAGTGCCAGCAGTAACTGGTGATAGGTTGAGGTAATTTTTTACAATCACAGAAAGCAACCAGAAATGGACAGTGACTAGCTTTGGAGGGCTAATGATGGTTTTTCTAAGAAACAGAGTTGAAATACATAACTATGTATTTATTTATTTTATGTTTTTATTGTATTATCTTCAGAAACTTCAGATGTACATAGACAACAATGTACCTATAATTGTTGAGTCATCATGGTGTCCATGGATGAAAATGGTAGAAAGCTGTATGCTCATTACTCTGCCTTTGAATGACTAATGCAATTTGTGTACAGAAAGTTGGAATGCTTTATTGTGAATACTGTTTGTGTGAAGCAACATTGAAATAAATTACTGTGGCCATTATTTTTATCACAATCATGCCATGGAAGCACACAAACTCAACAAAGTGGTTAAAATTTCTTGGTGTGGGTGGAGGCTGTTTGTGGGTAAAGTAACTTACCTGCTTGTGGTTTGTTGATTTTAAATGGTTAGCTTCTCTTCAGTATCAAATGACACCATGGACTCAAAAGCGTGATAAAAATACCAAAGTTATTTTATTGATTTTTGTGATTAAGCTCTTTTGTCCTCAACACAGGACTTCTTTAGAATCAAATATTCCACAGTTCAACCAGCCATTTATAGCAAATAATTTGAAAAAGTTCTCACAGAAGAACTATACAAGATAGAAGGTTCAGGAAGGAAAAGTTTTTTTAACAACTCCAAACTTAAGGAAGATGAGAAAGCCCTGTTGACCCAACTTAGGAAGCACAATACAATTAGAATAATGGAACCAGACAAGGGTGGGCATATTATTTTATTCAGCAATTTTGATTATGTTAAGGAAATGTTCGATATACTAAATGATGGTTCAACATACTCTGTTTCCTCCATTAATGAGATTAATATAAGTCACCAGAGAATTGACTCATATGAATTTTTATTGGAAGAAAGGATATCAACAGAGGTTTATAATTTTATGAGTGTTAAGCACCCAATGATTGCGACAATTTGTGGAATCCAAAAAGTCCACAAAAATGTCAAATGTCCCCCATTTTGACCTATAGTCTCTAGTAGAGGCAGCAAAATATACCCAATTGGGGTACATCTAGACAGACATTTAAAAATCATTCCTAATAAAGTACAGCATGTAATTAAGGACTCCTGGGATTTCTTGGGGAGATTGAAGGCTGAACTCTCGTCTAGAAATTTGATATTTGTCACAATAGATGTTGATTTATTTTCTTCCATACCTAAGGAAGAAGGATTAGGGGATTTTTCAAACAGTTTATTTAAATATTCCTCCCTTCCAACTGATGAGATTAACACACTTGTAGAATTAATGTCTTTGGTTTTAGACTACAACTTCATTTAGTTTGATGTTAAGTATTATAGACAAATCAAGAGAGTAGTGATGGGACCATCTTATGCCAATTTGGTTCTGGTTGACTGGGAAACAAAATATGTGTTTGGGGGTAACTTTTCCAAATACATTATTCTATATACAAGATTCTTGGATGATGTTTATATTTTACGTTATGGTCCAGAAATGGAGATTAGTAATTTTGTAGACTTCCTGAATGGCTCTTCTGTTTTTTTTTTTTTTTTTTGAAATTTACATTTGAATGTAACAAAGATGGCATTAACTATTTGGGCACATTTATTGAGCACACTCAGTTTGGTTTCAAGTCTAGAGTGTACAACATTCAGTAATAGTTATTTGGACTTTAATAGCTGTCACCCTTTATCACAAAAGAAGAGTATAATAAAATGGCAGTGTATTAGAGCAGTAAGGATGATTTCTTAGTTAGATAACATCACCAATGAGCTACTTTTTATAGGGAAAATGTTTTTGGACTGTGGATATCCCCTTAAGATAGTGCAAGATACCTGTAATTGTGTTTTGGAACAATGAGGCCACAGATACAAACCATTGCTTGGCTCTGGGTTTACATTTAATAATAAAAATGACAGTAGTCAAGACAAATTTAAGAGAGCACTGGTGGTGCAATGTGGCCCTATTTATAAGAGTATTAAAGAATTGGTTAGTAAAAAATTGGAATATCTTAAGAGGTAATCCACAAATATTTCCCATAGTTGGACTGGAACCAACATTTGTTTTTAAAACTGGCCCCAATCTGAAGTGTAAGTTTGAATCTATGGTTAGTGACAACAAAAGGAACACCAATAACAAGTGACCTCAAAATGTGGGTGTTGTCTTCAATCCCAACATATTTTAGAAGTCAGTAATATTGTCTTGAGTAACAATATTAAGTCAGTAATCAGTTTTGCCAAAGGAAACTGTCAATCTAAAAACATGATTTATTTAGCTGCTTGTAGCACCTGTCCAGCATTTTATGTGGGCAAAACTGAAAGAAGCCTAAGAAAAAGAAATTATGAAAATTTGTACAGTATATCCAGGCAAAACACTAATAATGCTTTATATTGGCACTCTTTGGTGTGCCCTAGCTACAAAAGTTTTCAGTTTGCCATTCTTGAACAGGTGAAGTGAGCCCAAGAGGGGTTGATTCAAGGAATTACCTGGATGTAAGGGAAACTTCTTGGCAGATACAGTTAAATGCAATGAGTGCCCCAGGTTTGAATGACAAAATTTCTTTGCAAACGTTTTTAAACAAGAGAGCACTAATGTCTTTTTAATTTGTCAAGAATGTGTGATTACCTCATTGTTTTTTTTTTAAAAAATATGGACTATAATTATTTTAGATTCCAGATGTGGAGTTTTGTATTTATTTTCTGAGTGTTTTATGAAAAGACACATACACATTAATGGTTTTAAGTGTATATGGTAGGTTTCATGTGATTTTTTTAAATAGTTAATTGTGTTTAATTGGCAACTAATTTGCTATAAATGGATAGTTGAAATGTAGAATATTTGATTCTGAAGAAGTCCTATGTTGAGGATGAAAGCACTTAATCACAAAAATTAATAAAAGAACTTTGATATTTTTGTCACGCTTTTGAGTCTGTGGTGTTGTTTGATATTGCAGAGAAGTTTACCAGGTGTTTTTTCAGTATCAGTGATTGTTTGGGGTCTGATTTTAAATGGTTGTTAATATGGCTGTGCATGACTAGTTTGTATTTGTGTGAAGTAAGTTAGGGTGCTGTATTGTGGCTACTATGTATGTATATGAAACAAAACTGAAATGCATTGCAGTGACCATTATTTGTCTGGCAATCAGATGTCTAAGGTGTACATGGTCAACAAAGTGGCTATGACTGCTAGGTGGGTCTGAGAATGAAAGTAGCTTAGGTTCTTGCCATTTCATTTGAAGCTGTCATTAATCTGGCCTTTGTCGATTAGTATGCATTTGTGTGAAGTAAGTTAGAATATTTTGCTGTGGTGCCTGTGTGTTTTATGTAAACAAACATGAAATACATGAAGCCACTAGGATATCAAAACTTTATAAATGAATGCCAGCACTGCATTTGCTGTTACAGGTGTGGTAGTAACTGCAGCAAGGTGCTTAAACAGTTGTAGTAAATATCTTGCTCTACTAACAGGAGTACAAACAAAAGAGTTTTTCTTCTTCTGCTGCTTTTTCAAAAGGCCTATTTATTATTTATTGTTGGTTATTAGCATTAGGAAAACATTTTCTTACTCATTCAGCTTTGAGCTGAGGGGACATCAGTTTGGGGAACTGATTATTGCACCACATGACCTAGCTGAAGTGTTATACTTTTGGAAAAATAAATGAGTCACTGATCATAACCGATCTGTTAAATTTTTTGAGAAATGGCTTTTAGAAATTCACCTCTGGTGTGAACTGGAGGTGGAGTTCCTGAACCCATTTTCAGAACACATTAACAAATACTTATGACTGGTGACCCAAACACAGTTTGCAGTACATGGAACTTTAGCTATGCCAATGAACTATAAGCTAGAGAAAAGTGTAAGAGAATAAAGTGTTTTACAGCTTTCAATGCTGTAACACACTTAGAACTGCACATGGACAGTGTCCAGAGGCTAACTGTATCTCTGATGTGCTAATAACTTTAGAAGTTGTTGAACACTTCTCTCTGGCTTTATTTTATTTATTTAATTATTCGTGCATGCTTGTGTGTGTGTGTGTGTGTGTGTGTGTATGTGTGTGTGTGTGTGTGTGTGTGTGTGTGTGTGTGTGTGTGTGTGTGTGTGTGTGTGTGTGTGTATGAAATGATTTACAGCTTTTAAGGTTGCTTCCATTACCTGGTGCTGTTCTGTGGTGGATGCTATCTATGCTCTGCTGTGAGAGTAAAACATAAGACCTTTGGAAAGTGCATAATAAAACTTGATTCTTTTTGGTGACAAAATGATGCATAAAATATTACAAATTAATCATGCCAGAGTTTAATTCTATGAGTGGATTGCCTACTTCAGTATGAGAAGAACCAAACAGAATAATACAAGGGTGTAAAGCACATATATTACTAATTTAATTTACAATGTTTGACCCTGACAAGGTTATAAACTTTATTTACGGACCTGTCTGAATTTTCTTAGCCAGTTCATGTAGGCTGTGTAATAAGGAATAATACCCTTTTGATGACCCAAAATCTTTTATCACAATTGGAAATTTGCTGTTAGACCTCCCCCGGGATTCATGAAGCTTGCGCCAGGTGCAGGCATAGCGTAGGCGGTATAACGCCAAATATGGCTGCCGAGAGATTCAGGTACGATCCAATTCCACGTGCACTACCAGTGTACGCCATATCTGCACAGCCCTCGGCACAGGTATGCTAATCACCCCATGTGCAGTACTGCACCATGCAAATGAAGGTACATAGCAATTCATGAAGTGGTGCAGGCGTAGCATAAGCCCACAGAAATGTAAACCAAAAAAAAAACGGTTTACATTTTGCCAAACAGAACATCGGAGCTATGAAAGTGGACCAGACTCATGTATTGCAAAGTTAACATATGCCAATGGCTAAATATACAGCCAATGGCATAAGAAATGATGCACAACACCTAAAAAAACAACATTTAATGTCATGTCCACAGTAACGCAAAGTACAACCGCAGGGCATGTGTGCGCAAATGGGAACACAAGGAAAATATACACAAATGTCATAAAATCGCAATGTAATACAAATCATGATTTCACCATAATACTCAATGGTATGTATGGTACACCACAACCAAGCTGCAAGGGTTGCTGAGGGTCTGTGACAGTGTTCGGTGCGGTAACTATGAATTAGTAGTCAATGCAATGCAAATGAGGCAAGTAATAGTGAATCACAAATGTCCCGCTGGACTAAGGATGTACCATACAGCGCAGCAGTACAACAAGGAGTGGTTTGGAGGTATACATAACATCAGCAGTGGGGTGTGCCACCGTAGCTGTAAGCACATTGGAGCAATGCAAATCCAGCCTGCCCGTTGCTAAGCAAAGCTGCAGGATAGGGGTGGGGATGTAGGTATAGCATTGTTTAACTGAGAGCACATATGGTGCCCAAAAGCGCATGTGTACGTGGATGAAAACATACCCGAAACCTGGTAAGTGGACGCACGTGCCGCGCACCATAGCTCAAACAGGAAGGTTAGGGGAAGAAAATAAGGAAATGCCGCAGTAGGGTAATTGGAGTACAGCTGAGCAATAGCTTGCCATAGCTGTGATTCTTCACCATGTGTTAGAGACTGAAGGTGTTGTGGCGGATGATGCTGACAACCACCGCAGGCTCCGGAGGAGGAGAAGAGTGTTCTGACCAAGGGTAACCTACCAGGGGCTACATGATCTGGAGATAGTAAAGTGTTACACGGTGGACAGGGATATCTTACAGCAAATAGTTGAGCTGTGCCGGCCACGCCTGAGATCCAGAAACAACAGAGGGGAACCCATCTCAGTGGACACGAAGGTATGTGTAAGCTTGCAAATACTAGCCACAGGTACCTTTCAAAGGCCAACTGGAGATATAATGGGGATCTCACAGGCATCAGCATCCAGGGTACTACACCAGTTTCTGGATGCTATGTTACCACATGCCAATGAGCATATCTACTTCCCCTGAACTCAGGAGGAGTTGGCCCGCAATATGCGTCTCTTCCACCAGGTGGCACACTACCTGGAGGTACTGGGTGTGATAGACTGCATGCACATACATATCAAGTCACCACCCGGTGAGCATGGTAGGCACTACATAAACCGCAAGGGATACCACTCCATCAACTGCCAGGTCGTGTGCAATGCCCAGGGCATTATTATGGATGTGTGTGCCGGCAGCCCTGGAAGCTACCATGACTCCCACATCTGGCATGCCTCACAGCTGTATCAGATATTTGTCAGGGGGGACATCCCACATGGCCACCTTGTGGGGGATGCTGGCTATGCACTGGAGCCATGGATGATGATTCCCATCAGAAATGCACACACACCCATGCAAGAACGCCATAATGAGGCACAAACCAGAATCATCATAGAGCATGTGTTTGGGATGCTGAAATCACGGTTCCATTGCTTGGACATATCTGGTGGAGCCTTGCAGTACTCTCCAGGCACATGTGCCCATATCTTCATAGTATGTGCCATGCTACATAATATGATCCTGCGGAAACAGCTGCAGCAGGGACATAATGGTGAAGGCCCTCACAGCCCACCGCAATTGCCAAGGCCATCACAGGCACAGAGGGATTCAGACCACGAACACCCTGTGCCAGCCCCAGTAGGCAGATGGAGGCATGCCCAATATGCCCATGCCTTGGCAAAGAGGGAACGTATAGCACATACACTGACAGTGTAGGCCCCTATGGACTGACACACCTCTCCACCTGCACACACAGTAAACTGGATGGCACACACACACAACCACCTGTAAAGTGTAATGTATAGGTGGCCTACTGTGTGAATCCTACATAGGCAACCCTCAACCATTGCACACACAACAGCTATTGGAACAAGGAATGTCAACACCTGAACAGTACATGCACCTAACAGTATATGTTGATAGTCTATGTATAGGTTCCTAGGTACATCAGTAGGTACATGCCCAATTGTCAGAGGCCATTCATCAACTGAGGCAAACGTGTCTGCTGTCGCCACCACATCGATTAACCAACTGTCCCTCAGTGGAGCAGAGGCAATTGCGGGATCCATGTGTGTAATCACTGTTCCCCACACACTGTTCATGGCTTACCTGGTGTGTTAATGAGGGGCTCCATATAATGTAATCAGGGATGTAGTGGCAAAGCATGGGGAGTACCCATGACAGGTATCTGTCACCCCAGCATGCTCCACCTATGGTTGTGTGAAGGTGTAGCACATTACAGTGTGTGGCTCACTGTGACATACATTACAAATGCTGGAGCACATCCATTAAACATCACTTGGACATACCATTAATAGGTCTCATCCATATGTAAACTAACTGAGTTACACATTTGACTGCAGTATGGAGTAACAGCCGTAGTACAGTCCACATACAAAACACCATAAAAAGTGTAGAAATCCCAGATGCCCAAGTGGTAAATGCACTGACTGTCGTGTATGTTCCCGGTCCCACGTCCTGCAAGGGACGTTACGTAATCCCGAAGGCACGAATAATGGATGTTGGATGCAAGTCATCAGACCAGGTTTAGCACATGTCAGTGGGATTATGCGTTGGCAAGTGCTGGTAAGCGTCATTTAAACATGAATATACGGATATACGCGAAACAGGGCTAAGCTTTTCTGAATATCGCGCAGGTCACGGTCAACTATGTCCAGAACAGGTGAAACTAGCATTATTCACCCCTGTACTAATAGTGCCTGCTCTGAAGTGTAAAATGACCACTGCCAGGAGTAGAACACGCAATCATGTACACAATCACCTAACACTAAGCTACCCGAGGTGTACCAATGGCAGGTGTGTATTGTGACAGGTTAAAACGTGCGGAGTCCAGGAAACAGTATACACCGACATGTACACAATGAAAGGTGTGTTCTCCCTCTCACACTCTCTCGCTCTATATATATATATATATATATATATATATCTATATATATGTATATATACATATATATATATATATATATATGTACATAAAGGGTGATAGAGAGATATAAGTTGGTATATATGTATTCACCTGTATCTGCAAATATATAGATAGGTCAATGACATGTACACAACCATGGAGGTACAAATAAATAGGATACTGCCAACTATCGAATGTGTCACATACCGACACTCATAATCACGAGACTGAAAGACCGAAAGACCACAGTACCGGAACACTAGAACCGAGAGTAATATTATCACGATGTTAAGGGACATGTAGTTATCGCTGCCGGTGCTGCGGTCCAGGTAGGTACTGTGTTCAACTGTGTTTGTGATTGCTGTAGTCTGTGTATGTGTGTGTTGAGGGTGCCGTGTGCATTTCTGTGGGACTGTAATGTGTGTGTGTGTGTTTGCATCGTGTGTCTGTTAGTGCTAACTCAGAGGTAGATTATTACAGTAGGTGTGGTCATAGCTGGCCGTAGGCATATGGTTACCCCCTGTCCCACTTTAAGAGGGACAGCCCCTCCCTGGGCAGTTGTGTCCTGACAAAAAATATTAAAAAGGGCAAATGTCCCAGATTGTAGGACATAATTATGTCCCATATATTATGTAATAGTTGCATTAAATAGTTATGCGTGTATCTAAAATACGTAAATGTTACATGAAACATGATAAGTAGCTAAAGTGCTTCAAGAATAAGTATGTATTCAGGATAAAAGTATGTTCTGTCCTGTGTACTGACCGTGGGTATGTGTCGGCTTGGAAACACCGATGTGTGTCCTGCAAATGTCCCACTATGGCCATTTGAAAAGGTGGCAACCCATGCCAAAGAGGTTCAGTCACCAACACAACTGCAATGAGTGCAAATATCTGTGACAGAAATACATGAGACAGCTGTCATTTAGTAACATTCCCTTACATATCGATGTATTTCTGGAGGTATTGAAGTATCAACCTCACCTGCATGCTATATAGAAACCAATTAACAATGGCTCAATGTATAAGCCCGTAACAACCATAGTTTCTCAGTCTACTAAATGATAGGTCTTCAATTAGGGAAGGAGCCCACACACATATATGGAATATGTAGAAATGCAGTCCCCACAAACCTGTATATGCTATGTACACCCACCTACATCTTCCCCACACCCGAAACAATTGCAATACAGACTGTAATAACATCACAAACATCCACTCACTCAATTACATCTACAGAACTGTTAACATACCTTGTGAGAGACACATTTGTAATGGCGCCATGTGAAATTGTAGCTGTTGTATAATGGAACAGATGGAGATGTTACAGGTTTTGTTTGCAGTAGTCCCTTATCAGACGGTTGAGATGACAGGTACATTCACATGTAGAACCACATACTCTAGCCATCACACACAATCCACGGGGGACATGAATTCAAAATATCCGTGTCTCTCCAAATAACAGTTGCAATTCCTCACAACAAAACACATACAGGCCATCTCCGCGAAGGTAGGGCAAAAGGGCAACGCCCAAGTGGAGAATTCAATTATACCCCACTGTTGCCGCGTAATTGGCAAATGGAGTAGCGGCACAGCTGATGTGCATGTAATAATTTACTCAGGAACACCAATTGGCGGCAGGATACCACATGTTACAGGTATCGACGTATATAAGGATGCCTTGTCATACATTCACACCATAAGCTCATATCATAGAACCGTTTAAACAGTAAAGGTGTAAGAGAGATATTTTATGAAGACTCGGAAACAAGGTATGTAGAACACTCAGTATGTCAGTGTATGTAGAGCCTGTTTTGTAGTAATTAAAGTGTACACAATGCATAAAGTGGGAAAAGGTATTATGTAGTGATGCCTTGTTGAGCATAGTAACGCTTGTAGAAATTGTGTGTCCTGCTGTGGGCCACAAGGTAAACATCTCATACACCACAAGGGATGCTGCATGAGGGCTTTAAACACAACAATTCCACACCACCCACCATCAGTGGTAGGGTATGTCCAACAAGTACGTGCCATAGCAGGGGATAGTATATGTTGATAATACTGTCACATTAGGCATGTGTGAGGGCATATAATGAGAATAACATACCTAGGGTGGTCCTGATGTGCAAGTATGCTTTGCATTATGGGATAAGGTTTAATATACGTGTAATGTACAGTATTGTAGGTAGATATGTCAGATATTTTACACAGCATAACTGTTATATCATGCAAACAAAGGGTATAGTCTATTGGCATGTAGAATACACAATAACAGGATACATATGGCTTTTTGTCACAGGACACTGTAACAGCATGATAGTTAACTGAAATGGAAGAGCTACTTAATTATCTATGCACAAAGGACATGTAATAGCTTCACAGATTCATAGTGAGGTACTATGCTGTCTGGCCAAGTCCATGTGTAAGCCCAACAACAGTGTATTCACCGGCGGCACCTCCTTAGGGTAGTGTCCTGTCTGTGAACAGCAGAGCCATGTGTTACTTGCACCTGTGTAGAGTACAGCCACTGCAGTGATCCCTGGTGTACATGTTTGTCTCCCATCCACCCATCGAGGTATCTCATGAAGAGTGCTAGTGAGTGTCCCTGCTTGATGTACATAGGAATCATGTTCCAAAGCATGGTGAGTGTCTGGTTCAGGAATGTATCCCTCAAGCACGTCCCACTCATCATTGCATTTGTGCACATATCCATGAGCATGTTGCTCTCAGTGGCCTTTGCTTATGTTGCTTATGTGGAGTATATCCATAAATATTGTTGTGGACGTGAGCCCTGTATGTTCAGCAGAGGTCACCCCTGAGTATGCAATATGCAAATGTGTACAGTCGTGGTGTCCGTAGTTGTGCCGCACACCTCATCCTTCGGAGGTCAATAATCCTCATGGTGTGTTAATGTTGTGGTATGTAAAGCTGTTGCTGTTCCATAAGGTACTACCCCTGAACATGTGTCATACGTCAGGAGTATAGAGGTACAATGGGTGCCTTTGTTCCAGCTACAAACCTATTACAGATAAGGGTGGCCACATAGAATGATATCCACGCCACATTTGCAATATGGTTATCAAAGGAGTGGGTGCTATATACGTGTGTACTAAGATCCCGTATAATGTCACATGTATGTAGGGGACTACCACCTATGTGATAGTCAGTGGGTGATTGGTGTAATCCAAAGGGGATGTCTATGCACCTTGTGTTATGCAGCTTGAGGCCATGTTATTGACATCAGGTATCCGTCACAGTGACACACATATGGAGGGTGTTTGTATCAGCTGGTGGATCAATCATGGCTCCTTGTTTGCAGTCATCTGGAAAACTATTCAGGGAAAGTCCTCTGTGCTAGCCTGTACCTCAGGGAAGCATATACCGAACATGAGGGGGCCTATGACCGAGGACTGTGGTATGCCAAGTGTAACTGAATTACATTAGGTACCATGGTATGCTACCCTCATTGTGTGGGTCCTGTCCATGAGCCACTTTGCATAACATCCCGAGATGTAGGGGTCGATGTGCAGGTGGATGTGTATGTTGTCAATACCAGAATGGAGAATGGTGCTGAAAGCCAATGAGAGGACAATGTAGGCTGTGTGGACCCCTTTACCGTCATCAACTACCCTGGTAACTGTATCAAAGGAGTCCACCAGGTGTAGGAGCCATGGTCTGGCCCAAACAAATCCAACCCGGGTGGCATCAAAGGTCTGGAGGCCACCAATGTCTCTGTGAATGACTTCCATGATGATGTGCCCCATAGCCTTGCAGAACAGTCCAGTCAGGTGTATAGGGCAAAAGTCCCTGTGGTTCATTGTGGTGCCACCTGTGTGGAGTGTGATAACTGTTGCTGTGCGCCATTCAGGGACCACAATGTCTGATACAAGGCTATTACTGAATCTGGTGGCCAAGTGGGGAGCCATGTCATTCTGAGGTTTGTGTAAATCACAGCCTGGGATGTTGGATGGTCACATGGAGTCTGTGTTCTAGGCCTTAGAGAGTGCAGGTTGGAACTGCGTAGTTGTGACCGCAGGGACTCTGCATTGTTCCTGTATGGATTTTGGCCCTATAGGGAGTGAGAGGGTGTAAAGTTAGCATTGAACCTATCTGCCAGGATGTTGCCAATAGCAGTCAGTCTGTAATGTCCCTGCCTAACCATCGTATGTCAGAACAGATGTGGGCATTGCCATTGAGTACTGACATACCTCCATAATGCTTTGTGGTAGTCTTTGGAATGTGTCACAGTAATGTTTACGTAGCTAGCTTTGGAGGATGTGATAAGGGATCCCGGATTCCTGCTGAGGCTGACCAGTGAGCTACCCCACCCATGGGATTGTACTCCACTTTGCAACAGCCACCACCTTCTGTTGTACATTATGTGCATGGAACTGGACCCCCAGAGTGGCATCCATTATCTGGTGGGTACCATCATGGCTCTGTTTGGGATCGCATGATCCATGCAGTCGTGTAAGTGCTAATGAAGTGCACTGGTGTATGTTTCAGCATTTGTAAGTGCATTGTTCATCTGCACGGGTGTCATGAGGTTTACTATCGCTGTCATAAGACGTCTGAAGTAGGCATTGTAGAAGTCTTGTACTGTGTATTCCATGAAGGGTGTGGTGCTGGGATGTGGATAACAAGGGTGATTAGCATATGTTCGGAAACTACCAATGAGGGGATAACCCCAGGTGTGGAACACCAGTCACATGTTGGTAATGTCCATGTCTAGGATATTGTTGGTCTTGGTGGTGGTGTGTATGGGTTGATCCAGCCGAGTGGAGGTTATGAATCCCAGAAAGCATTGGCCTAATGTGTTGGTACATGAGTAGGCATCCCAGTTAAGTGTGGGGTAGTGTCAGTCTCACATCAGTAGTACCTGTCGGAACCCTACTGTCCAGTACACCAAGAAACGAGGGCTGGTAACCGTGGGGTATGTTGTTGAATCCGTAGCAAGTTACAATGTGTATAGCAGTTCTGGCCACAGTTAGTTGCATGTGGATCACCTCTGATGCATTGTGCTAAGGAACCAGCCTGGAGGTGTGTACATCCTTGTGAAATATGGACACACCTCCGCCATGGGTGTTCCGGTCCTGGTTACATGACTGAAAGGTGTGGTCTGCGTGTAACCTGTCAGTGCAAGTGTGCTCTCTGGAGCCTAGAGGCAGGTCCCAGTCACTGCAGAGATATCGAAGTGGTCCATTATAAGGAGTGCCTCGCCTGAGTGAGTTAGAGATGAAGATGTCAAGCATTGAGTAACAGTACCCCAGGTTTTGCTTGCCTGTTCCTGTTCTGGTGGTGAATGTTATTGGAAACTGTCCAAGACAGGCAGTATAGGAGCAGCAAGAGCCTTACATGATATCTGTACTCCCAGGGCTGACAGGTGCAGGTCATCTGTGCCAAAGCATCATGTTTTGTTGACCATGTCATTCAAAGCAGACAGATACTGGATGCCTGTGGAATGACAGCAGAAGCATAGGCAACTGTTGAAGTGAAACATTCAGTCGTTGTACAGTGGTATCAGTCTGGATGAATGCAGAATGCTTCTCAGGGCTTGGGCAATACCTTCTGGGCTACAAGACCGGAGAGCTATTGCATGTCCTTGTACATGTAGTCCAGGAAGTTACATCTCAAGGCAGTCACACTAACATGGAGAATGACAGTCAAATCGTACCTCGTGAGGTGTGGCATGGGTGCATAGGTTATGTTGCGAATCCTGTAACCTGACAGCCAGATGTAAGTGACTATCGCCTTTTGTAGCCTGCTGAGTGGGACATCAGTGTGACTGCCTACAGAGTCACCTATGACCGGTGTGTTGGGTAGGTTATGACACCCTATTGGCTGTAGTTGATGCGCACACATGAGTCTGTGGGGCTATAAGTAATTGGTGTTGTGTTTGGTGATGGGGGCTGCTTCTGTTGCCTACACAGAGAGTATGGAGAGGTTCTGCAAATGTTGTAGTCATACTATGTGTGGTCTGTGGTGGTGGAGATCTAGTGAGACTATGTGATGAGTGGGGTGTGTTGCAAATGTTAAACGTCCCCACATGAATGTCAGGTTCAGTCTGAGTTGGTGAGAGCATTACCCCCAGCATGGCTATATATGTGCATCTCCCACAGGCTGTAGTGTCGTATGTTGGGAGGTGAGCATTGACTGTGTACATGAGACAATTGCTCTATTGCCTCATGTTTGCCATATTCATCATATAGACAGGCAATAACAATGGTAAGTGACACTTGGACATGCCTGTATATTCAACCATGTCTCACAAGATATGTGAGTTACGTGTGTACAACAGTTGTTGTACTGTAAGCAAGCTGGAAATGTAAGGACAGACAGTGTACCTGTAAGAAATGAGTTGGAATGTGTGCTATAGTAATTAGTAGCTCATGAAGTGCTTACATGTTCTGAACAAGTGCTGAGCATGAATATGCAATACAGATAGGGTGTTGGATAATATAAACCCACTGCAACACACAAGCGGAGATGCCAGTCATAATTGGAAGCACTGCACTATTACCCTGCTGAGTATGGTCTGCAAGTCTATGAACCTTTATCAACGTAGATGTTAGCGGTAGAGATGTAGATGACAGTACGGATGATTTCACACTGCATAGCATACCTGTGACAGGTCATAGGACATCACCCATACTGTGTTCCAGCTACACTGAGTATACTAGATGTACCTTCGTATGTCACTGGAGTGGTCTACCAGTGGCCTGTTGACAGAAGCAACACTACAAAAGGTGTCTGAGTGACATGTGCATATCACACCAGTGGCAGCTACAGTAAAACAGGGTTAATGTTTTGTACTCCCCCCTCATTGTAGCCCATACCACACAGACAAATGGGAGGCATCTGCGTATGTAAGGATGTGAATGGCCATGACCTAGGAGCAATAACTGCCTCAGTGTTGTGGACAACATACAGAATGGGCTTTGTGGGTGAGGTGCGTGACATATGTGCACAATCTGACAGCTGATAATAGCATTGTCACCGCTAGGTGAATAACCCTGTACCCATTAACTACCACCTAGGCAGCGGTCAACATTATGGACACTGTGTGTAAGGGATGGTGCTGTGCAGTTCACCTCCCTGAGCTGGTGACGTCTCCAGGCCTATTAAGTAGTCATACGAGGCACCCATGTCATGACAGGGTGCTGTCCATGAGCATGGAGATCATTAGACAGGCATACTCAGCACTCGGGTGACCAATATCAGATCACATATCACCTTTCAGGGGTATTTGCCATGCGTGGATGGGTGATACCAGCCTTCACAATCCTCACCTCCACTATGCAGCATGCTGGCTACCTTGCATAAATACATGTGCTACACTGTGATGTTGGACATGCTACATGTACATATCCTGATCTGAAAGACATATGTCATGGACAGCCACCGTCCTACTACAATGATCGCCACATGTTTGACAGATCCATGTGCCATACATGTTACATACTCCTGCCATACCATGCAACCCTGTCCATCAAAGCTACACATGTCATCTCTGTCAAACATGGTGCGATGACCACATGGTAGATGTATCATTAACTGTCTGGATCAGTAATGTGGCACTGATGCACCTGGCGGTGGCAAAATGGCTGTTGGATACAGCTAGAAAACCTTGCCCATACATGCCATGGTTGATGACCATCCCTGCGAATAATGTCCGGCTAGTCATTGTCCCATGTGTATCACATGTGCAACACAGGCGATACGTGGCAGGATGTTGAACTGCTGTACAGTGCCGTGTAGATGTATATGGCAAAACACATGCATGTAATGGTTTCCGTGCACATGTGTGCATTGTCACTGCTCATGTCCATTAAGGCAGTGTATGTGTTGATATGTGACATATACAGAGCATCAAGGTCAACAGCATTACTGTGGACACATCCAGGCATGTGCTGATAGGTAAGAACACCAGTACAGGCAAACAGACATGACCACATCAAGACAGCATTCACATCGAGTATGACAATGTAATGAGGTGACACACATATATGGTGATGATATCCAATGCACAACAGGTGTTACATGTGTGTGACACAAACATGTCAGTCGTGTCAGTGTCATGATGATTTGCAAAGACAACTGTTCATATGTACTAGATTTAATACAAATGTATGTGCAGCTGTATCTCTGTACATTTCTGTGATACTGTGACCTGTCTCCATCATTATGTCTTCCAGATAATGCCTCATTCACGCCTGCCAGCTTATAGCCGCCAGGAGGATGATGCCCTCATCCTGTACCTCCATGATAACTATGAGGTGTTGTTCAGCCATGTGCCACAGCATGCCCAGCAGCATGATGACCTGTGGCAGGAACTACGCAGGAGGGTTAATGATGTGGGTGGCCATAACCTCACCTACCAGTAGGTGCGCAGACACTGCACGGACCTGATACGACATGCAAAACAGCGTGCCAATGCAATCACCAGGGAACAAGGTGGAACAGGTGGTGGGTCACCAACCCAGCCCCCATTCACACACACCGAGGAGCTACTGGCCAGCCTGGGGACACCCTCAGAACAGCATCCACCAACAGTAGCTGCCTTCATGGAGGTGGGTGTCTCCCAACCACTGATCCTGGAGTTGCCTAGTAAGTCACTACTGCACATATGACTATTATAGCCCACTTAGTTGCATGTGTCACTGTACAATATGTAATGTAACATCATATGCAAGGTATGTTTACACACATGCCGCATACTATAGTTTGCTACCCTGTGTATGCACACATGTGCATACTATATGCTATTGTACAGGCGAATGTGTTAACATGCACAGTGCACCCTGTAGCTGTCATATAGTCATGGATAATGTTCAAACCGCTGTGTCACCCCTATACAGGTACCTCTGGCATGCCACACAGACATCAGTCCGTTGCAGGTGAGACGGTTATCAGTATCAGGCATGTTAATGCATATATCTATTCGTCATGTGCAATATATACAGACTAAATGAAACACCAACATGAAACCACAGTATCTGTCATTGCTAGATGTGTGGACAGCTGTGCATACAACGGTGGAGGTGTTGTTCAATGTAGGCATATGTACTATACATTGGAACAACACATGTGTGGTACGCAAACAGTACCACACAGTGAGCTGGGATGTGGGCAGCCCACAGGATTCACCATTGTGTAATATGCCCCTGCAATGGGTGCACACATTGTGATGTGCCATCTGACAAGTCCCAGACATGTAGTGCTCTGGCTGCAATATTGTCTCACTATCCCATAATACATACCCCACATACCAAACATACAACCCTTTGTCTGCATAACCCTGTGGACAGTGACGTATCTGACATCTATGGGTGTATGTCATATGGGACAACACAGACATGTGAGATAGATGGCCATCACAAACATTTGGCCAACACATGTTCACACATGGCCATGGAGGATGGCCAGAGACATGTAGCCACACAGTAGATGTGATGTGTATACACCCTGTGTTTGGGCACCTCTGACCACATTATTAGGTCGGCACTACATAATTTAGGGTGGGGAGTGGTTCTACTACATAATACAGGGTGGGGGGGGTTCCATGTCTTTCCCTTCACATTTGACTATTTCATTAATTTATAGATACAATGAATATTATTCTGGACATCAGTTATAAATTCACTACAGGTATGCAATACTCCTGTCAACAGATGTGACAGTTGGTTGGTGTACATATGTGTACGGACCTCTGTGTACTCGGGGACTAGTTTCTACAGTGACAGAGACAAGGCTATGACAACTCAGGGACAATCGTGGACACTTCTACCATATTAGTAGTATTAACTTGGAACGTGCTGACAGATTCGTATTACTACTATTTTTTTTGCAGTTAAATGTGTCTATTACTCTTCATTGTTGTAAGTAGTCATTCTCATTCAACACCTTTCCTCCAAAGGTCACTGGCGTGACCGCTTTAGGCAACTGTTACATGCAGTATGGTACATAGTTATTTCCTACAATCACAGGACATTTGGCATTGTATCATTGTTGGTCAGGTCACACCTACCCACACAGTAACTGTCCCTCACACAGTGGATCAGGGGGTATCCTGTTTACGTCAGTGCCTTCATCACCCTTTTTCCATGTGCCACTATGCGAATGTGTGCAATATATTCTTTCGATTATTCGTGTCGGGACACGTGCGTCACGGGCAGGTGTTTGATCCTGGGTATTAGGTTCTGCATGACCATCTAGGGCTGGACAGTCTCATGCACCACTACTGCACATTCCAACTTGTGTCCAGATGTCTACAGGACTGGACATCGTGTCTTGATACCCATTCTAATGTTTACACAGGTTACTTATCCCATGAGGGATATCCAAAAATTTAACAAGACCGATACCGACCATTCTTCTGGCCTTATGAAAATGTGCAGGGGGTTTTACATGCAAGGGATACATAGTTTGCAATCCTGAAACTGCCTAGGGTGACACTACCTACTACATATGCATAGTGGTCACTATGTGTAGATGTGGCTGCGCCAAACTAGTAGGCCAAGTATGGCTGGATTTGGTGGACGTTCAGGTATGGGGGTGGGTTGTGTGCTGTGGAGGGGATGCTGGGTAGTCCATTATGCATCCAGGTGTGTTGCATTTGATTTGACCAGTTCCATCAGGACCAATCTGTGGGTATGTGCCGGTGACATTTCTGTACATTTGTATCGCACATTTTAATATTCATATGTTTGTGGGATTGTGTTCTACAGTATGGCCTGTCTGGTTGTATTGCAGATGTGTATACATGTTCTTTGTGTTTCTTTCTGCTTCACCCACTGCTCCCTCATACACCTCCAGTTCACCTATTCTGCAAACGACACAGTCTCACCTTTGAGGATTATACCATTACCCACCCCCCACACACATATTCCTGACACTCCATCCATCACTGCTTTGGTTGATGGCCCATGACACGGTCAAGGTAACACATTGTATACACTACATATGTCAGGTACCTGTATGGGTGTGTGGTCTACCCTGGCATGTTTCACCTTCCACATGCTATACCTCACGCACATAGGTACACGCCCATACTTAACTTTCATGACATGGTTGGTACAGCCAGGTAATACCCGTTCAACTGTGACACATCCAGACAAGTACGGCTTGGACCGCAGATGTGCGGATTTTGGCCGACTGTTCTGATCATTGGTAGGATGCCACCTTTTCCTATGTCCAGGATGGGATATATTCCGGACACATATCCGATTGTACTGGACAACACATACCCACAGTCAACGCTACGGATAATACTACATGTTGCCTTATTGTTGTAGCAGTTTATATGCAGCTTCTGTTTCGTTTACATGCTTATTCTATTTCCTGTCACATATGGTATGTTAAATATGGACATACCTATTGTATGTGACTATTACATGCGTTGTGGGATATAATTCTGTCATTTGGTCGTTAGATATTTACATTTATCTTGGTTTTTGTTATGGACACATCTGCCCAGCTGTGTATTCTCTCTCCCAATATGGGTCAGCTGGTGACCCTGACCATTGCGCTGGACGTACCTATTGGCGGCACGCTAACATGATGCTTTTCACTTCCACTTGGTATAACTATCTACACTGCGTTGGACTACAGGCACACAGTTTTCAATGTCATTTGTTCGAGGGATAGGGACCCGTTTTTCCCTACCGTGCATTTGTGTTTTCTTCTTCATTTTGTGTTCGCAGGAACTGTCTTGCATGCTTTGCATACGTTTCAGTATCCAAGGACACTGACAGATGTGATTACTATTGCTTGCAAATTGTTATATGCAAGCATTTTAGGTTGCACGTCGACAGCTGACATTTCCATGCCTCCGTGCGGCACTTCGACATGCCCTATGCACTCGCGTTCCTTTCCTATGCACGTGGCTGTAGCGGCAGCGCGTCTTCATTAATATGCATTTGGCGCTACTGCTCCATCTTCACTCCACACGGTCGGCGCAAGCCTAACGCCGGCCTTGCGCCGAGCTTTATGAATCCCGGGGCTCATTTATTTTTCTCATCATCTGATAAGCCCACATGATCTCATAAAATGTATTTCTGTCCCTGTATCCCTTGCTGCTCCATTTATTCCAATTTCCCATGGAGATGAGAATGTAACAGACAGTATTTCTTTATCTCCTCATTACCATCTTCATTCATCATCTATTTTACTTTTTATATTTCTCTGTTTCTGTCCATAGATACATTTAATTTACGAAGATAACTGGGCTTCATAAAATACATATAAGCAGGCAGGTGCAGATGTTCTACTCTGTCATACCACAGTATGTTAAAGCTTAGTTGCAAGCTTAAACTGCTTTTACCTGTAAGGGGTCACAATTACTCCTTTCCATCAAATGATTAGTGTCTTTTCTGTGTGATAAGGTCAGAAGTTTAATGAAACTTTGTCTCTGGTTCCCACATCATGTCAGAGTTGCTACAAGAGTTTCTAGTTTAGATTCAGTCGTCCATCTTATTTTATTACTGCAGTTTCAGTATCAGCTTACCATGTGCTACCTGAAATATTGCAGATTACTTGGAACCTGTGCTGTGTCATTCAGTTTTTAAGGATGAATAATGTAGTATAGTATAACAGGATAGTGGTTAATACCAGCAGTGTACTGGAGTGCATAGCTATCAGAGAGAACTCACTGGACACTGAGGTCATGTTCCCACTTTACATGTCATTAATAAGTAAGGCCATGACTAGCAATAATGCGGTCATTTCTGAAGACCATGAGAGATGACTAGTAGAGGTTGGTCCAAGAAAAGTCAAACAATGATAAAGTGGTAGAAGGGATGAACTTCAATTTATTTATGTACTTATTTACACTTTTTTGACCAAATTAGTTCCACTAGGCCAACAGCCTGTTTTCAGAGGAAATCTAATGTTACATTCATACTCACAAGAGGGAATTTGACCAAGTCAACGTGAAAACTCCCCTACTCTTTTTGAGATTCTGCTTTCTGTGAATATGCCATAGGTTAGCCACAGGAAGAATATAAAGAACAGAGCTGGAGAGAAGCATAAAGGCTGTGATGAAGTGTAGAATGCTACCATTATTAATGGAGGTTTACCTAATGAAGAACTGTTGCTTTTACTATCAGTGGTAGAATTAGCTGAAGAGAAAGTTCTGTCCTAGAGCCAGTTGGTTGAGCAGTGTGATGCCACATTGCTGGCAAACAATGAGTCAGAGAAGCACATTACCATGGAAATGACAGCCAAAAGTCACACTACATGATGCTCACATAGGAAATCATCATCAGACCTTACTCTAGCAGACAATAAGAATGTTGTTGAAGAAGAGACAAAAATACTTGTAAACCTAAATCATGCACACAGGTGGTGTGGAATAGTCAGGAAATCTTCCCCATGAAAATAATTAAAGGGATTTGCTTATCAGTCATTCAAATAATAAAAAAGATGGACAACCTATACACAAGTATTTATTTGGGATCATATTATTGTCCCTTTGGGTTTTACATTTTCTAATCTTAGTTCAGTAATGCATGTGGATAAAGAAGACATATGTGAAATAACGTTTAAAAGCCTAGACATTGCTCAATGTTTTGCTTATTAACTGATACCAAAAATGTGTGTAGTTTGAGCTGAAAATGTGTTTAATGGATCGAAACAGAAAAAAAACTGATGGTACAATTTTGAATCATGACATAGATACTAAGGACATAAACAGTTATTTCTCATTAATATGCCAAAGTGCATTAGGCATAAGAAAATTGTACAATAAAAGAAAACGTTGGAATTAAACCTGGGATGTTTTGGTATAATTGGAAAGATCTGATGATAAATTTATTCGTATATCAAATGTTATTGAAGCTGATGGTAAAAAAGTTCATGTTATGCATAGAGGTCAGCCTATAACATGTTTTTATTCTGGTTCCAAAAAACATTTAGTGCAGCAAGTATACAAAGCAGAAATGTATATAATGTGGGGAGACTGGACATTCTAATAAAGAATGTAAAATGCTCTATAGGAAATGTTTAAAAGAATGACACTTTTGGTTTGATTATCCAACATTAATAGACTTAGAGGAAAGAGAACTGCATGCTACTACAAATTATCATATTGTAACAGATAACGTGGTAGACTTGAGGGAGAAAGAAGCAGAAATTGATGAAGTGGGGAGGTTATTGAAAGTATATATGATCAGCAGAGGAGGAAGAAGAAAAATAATATGTAGTGGGTGAAACTGCTGCATTTGATGATCTAGAAAATGACATTACTGAAGATAAAATCAATGCTATTGGTAAGAGAGCAAAGAAGAAGAATATTAAAGCAAGAAGCAAAAAAAATCTGAAAATAAACAGACGAAATATTGTAAGTGTATACTCCTTTAATGTTAATAGTTTTATAAATGAAGGCAGGGGATTAACTATTTGTACCTTTTATAGAATTCTTAATGGTGATATATGTTGTCTGTTAGATGTTAGAATTCTCAATAGTTATCAAATAGAACAACTATAAGCCTTACAGAAAGACTCCATTGTATGGAGCTTTGGAAAAGAAACTTGCTGTAGTATAGCAATTTTATTTAAACC
The DNA here is from genome assembly GCF_019279795.1 of Protopterus annectens. Lineage (NCBI taxonomy): Eukaryota > Metazoa > Chordata > Ceratodontiformes > Protopteridae > Protopterus > Protopterus annectens. Next base: position 346,056,064 of record NC_056732.1, read on the forward strand.
AGTCCTAGGTTTTATAATAATAATCTCAGGCAGACTAATAGTTTGTGAATGCAGGATAAAGGGATATGTGAATAATTGCAATGTATGTCCGTACAAGCATGAAAGAATGAGAGGACTTATTTAAACATGGAAAACAGTATCTAACAATGACTATGGGTGTGGTTCTAATAGGACACCTGAATTGTAATGTGAGGAAGTGTAGTGAGTACTTAGAGTAAAGGAGTAATTTTATTTATTTATCCTTTGCTGACTGTGTTAGCTCCACTAGTCTAGTGGCCTCTTTTCAGAGGAGGCCAAAGGTGGTATTTCTACTACAGGGGAAATTCGGCCAGTATATCTGTTAACTTCCTTACTCTTTTCAATAGGTGCTGTAAGATCTTTTACATCCAGCTAAACTACCACAAACTTAAGCAAATGGGCCCTCAGTTTAACATCTCATAGAAAGGATGACACACACAGGAGTGCAAATACAGGTTATTACTTATTATCAGAGACATTATTGATTTTACAACATATGAGAACAGACTTGGATATGACTGATCATGCAGCATTATGGATGGAACTGAGCAGGAATCCTAAGGAAATTAGAGAAGGATGATGAACAACAAAAAGAAACATAATGGTGTAGTATTAGAAATCTGCAATATAAAGAAGGAAAGCAAATTATTGTACAAAGATCAATTAACTATTGACATTTCAGTTATAACTGGACACATTGGCAGGTAATATTTAAAATGAAATATAAAAAGTATACATTGGAACATATTACAGTTATCAGAAAGGAAGATAAAACAGTTTAGAAAAAAATCACTGTAAGATTTTGAATGTAATTCTAAATAAAATCTCTTTGGGTACTCCCTCTGGAACAGGTCTTTTTATGAATTTTATAGAAATATGGAAATATCTGAAAACAGGCTTTTCTTAGCATGTTGAATGAATGGTTACATGAAAGTAAACATAAAGAGGCAATGTGTGAAGATATGATTAAATTAATAGTTAAAACAAAAAGGAGAAAGAGAAGACATGAGAAATCAGAGACTGATTACACTGTCAAACACTGATTAAATTTAAGATCATACAAGGAATAATGAGTATGTTTTTACATAAAGTATAGAATGGTAGGGTTTTTGTTATTCTAATGATTGTCAAAATTTCTTGAAATTTATTTTCTTTGTTTTGGAGAAAGTTCCATTGTTTGACAGGGGGGTAACCTGGAGGTTTACGTTGAAAAACATAAACTATATTGGCAAGTGTTGCTAGTTGCCACTAACCCCCCATGCATTAACAAAAGGGTATCCATCAACATTCTTTTGTTTTTCAGAAAGATGCCTATTTAATTGTTTGGTGCAATTGATATTTCATTTTATTTTAATATTAGAGATGTTTGTAATTCTTTATTTAGTCAATATTCTAATTTGAATAGCTATTTTGAACTGGAATTTGTTTTTAATTTTTATCTATTTTGAACTGTGTTTTTTATGGTTTTAGTACATCATATATGTAATTTAATACTTCCACCACAAGATGGCACTGGACTTAATAATTATAAATGGACAATATTTGAAGTAGATTTTTGTCAGATGAACAGGGTTGCCAGTTCCACAGGTTTTCTGCCCAATTGAGCTGGTTTTGATAGTTGGTTGTGGGAAATTTAGATCAGTTGCAGGTTGTGGGTTTATGAAAACTGTTGGGGGTTGCGGTTTAGAGCTGGAACTTCCTGGAGGCAAAGGTGGGAGGGGAGGCGAAAGTCAGGTGGTGCCATGGTGGCTTTCATTTGGCTGAGTTGGCTCGTGACATGAACACGCACTGCTTGCAGCTTGCGTACAGAGCGTGTATGGTGGTACTGGTATAATAAGGAGCAAATCTCCTTCATTCCCTCTTTTTAAATGAGAACTTTTTGAGACAGGAGAAGAAGAATGTACATGACTGACTCATAACATAGAAGTTAGAACAACTGCAACAAGTTAAAAAGTCTGTGAACTCTCTTCATGCAAAGCGAAGCTGAACTCTGACTCACTGTGAAGAATTTTATTTATTTTTTTATTTTATTTATCATTTGTTGACCGGGAAAGTCCGACTAGGTTCCTCAGAGCCTGTTTTCAGCGGAGGTCTGGGGAGAAATGCTCCAGATGCATGTCTTTGGAATGTGGGAGGAAACCAGAGTACCTGGAGGAAACCCACGCGAACACAGGGAGAACATGCAAACTCCACACAGAAGGCACCCCAGCTGAGAATCGAACCAGTGAACCTCTTGCTGTGAGGCAACAACGTTAACCGCTGCACCACTGTGCCGCCCAAGAAGAAATCAATGATTGAATAGAATCATGATTGATGACTGCAATATCTGGCGTGGTGGTGGTAAGTGACTCAGGTGATGGTAATTTTCCTTCGAAGATAAGGTGTGTACCATCCTGTGTTTGACTAAGAATTTAAAGAACTTTTGCATTGCATTTGTACTGTTCTTCAGACTTAAGGTGTGTAGGAAGAAATGGAAAGGTTGTCTTGAGCAGAGAACTTGAATTAGAAAATAAACATTCATGTTTCTGTTTCACTTTAAATTTCTTGCTGAGCAGCTACAGGGTGTGGCATTAACTTGTTGTCTTTACTCGCAGGCCAGGCCCAGGCTTGAAAGAAACTGCATGCAGTGTGCGCTCAGTTGCCTTAAGAAAAGTTTGCATGATAGGGCTGTTTTTGTTTTTGTTGTATTTATTTTACCAATTTACAGTGCTATTACCCATTATATATGTAGTTTTCTTTAAAGATGCTACATCATGAAAGTGTGAGTATTACGGATAAATAATATTTGTCACATCATTTTAGTTGGGTTAGGGTAAAACTGTTACAATATGGTGGTTACATTAATTTCTTTGCAATGTTTTATGGGGAGAAGCAGTTTCATATATTATTAGTAGCACTTTTATTATGAAGGTCTCCATTATTACATGTGCTCCGCTTTGCTTTCTTCTACCAAGCCAAAGAACCGAGAATGGCTGCTTGCAAAGTGTACGCTCTAACCACTACGTTATTGCAGCACAATAAGTTGCCTGTGTTGGGACTCAAACCATGAACACCTGCATGTAAAGCTGCAATTCTAATCACTATACTATCTTGGCAAAGAATAGAAGTGACATTTTAGACCTCTGTCAAGAAATGCTGCCTCCCCCCAATTTCTGGCTTGAAATGTCTCACAGTTATGCTTCCCTTGTGCCACATAACTCCATAGGTAAAAACAAGTAAATATGGTGCACTTACTCCTTTTAGTAGTGTATGTGGTGGAAGGTTGCCTTTTATAATGTGGAACTACTGTGAGCAGGTTACTAATAATTTCAAAATGCTCACAGGATGACTTAAAAGCATTCTTTTCATGAATTCATCTTTATTCAGTAGTGTTTACTATGGATATATTTAAAAAACCTTAACATGTTTCTATTGTTTTAAGAACTCCCATACAGTGCAGCTTAAAAACAAAGGGATTGTGTCTGCATGTAGGGATGTCATTGCCCCCCCCCCCTTTACACCTCCCTTATAAGGCCAATAATTGAATATAATAACCCCTTTGGCATCTGTATATCCAGATACATGGAACAGCTGGAACGCCAACAGAGATATGTTATTGAAAGGATACAAAGTCGAAACAATGTGTCCTGCATTGACCGACTCATAGCTCTCTTACTATAGTCTGTACCCTACAGACTGCTAACAGCCAGTTGTATAAGAAACTTAATAAAAACGTTGTGCCACTTTTACAGTCTGTAATTTATTTATGGTGAAGAGCATCAATTTTTAATGTGTAGAACAAAGTATTTCTTCATATCCCCAAGAGTAAATAATAACAAAATGCCATAAATCAGTTATAAAGTCATAATAAACCGTACTGTAACAAGAGACTGCACGTGATTAAAAAAGTAATTTCATGGATGTCAGGGTAAGCACTGTATTAAGTTGCATTTGCATTTCTTTTGTTTCTTTTAGGCTGTAAAGTTTGATTTAAGTCCAAATGTAAACCATTCTGAATCTGACATTAAGAAACTAGACCTTTACACTTTGATAACTTTCACAGTGTTTTGTTAGGAGAAATAACTGTCGTCTGTATATTTAAAACTATTGGAAAAGCTACTGGAAACTGGGAAGGGCAGTGGGACTGCCTTTTTAAGAGCAAAGTGTGCCAGTTTCACTCATAGTTATGGGTAAGTGGTCATAGTAAGAGAAGTGATACAGCAAAATCTGGGAAAAAGATGATGCATTAAAGGACTGCATATGCAATTTGCCTGGTAATAATACTATTGCTTTCTGTCAGTATTGCAATTATCAAATTCGTATCCATCATGGCAATCTAGTGAATCATGCTGGAATGACAAAACATAAACAGAATGCCACACCATTTTCAAATGCACAGACTTTACATGAGGTTGGCTCTCATGAAAACTGTAGACGACACTGTCAAGGTAGCTAAGTTGAAGTTGGCAGCACATGGTGTGTGCCATTCCAGGAGTTCACATAGGAGAGATTGTTAAAGACATTTCCAATAAAGACATAGCCCTCCACCTAACAAAATGTTCTGCACTCATCAAAAATGTTCTCGGGCCAGCACTGCATGAATTAATCTCAGACTTAGTCCAGTAAGGAGATGGCCTATTCTTTAATAATTGATGAAAGCACTGACATTGGCCTGGAAAAACAGCTGTGTGATGGTGCAGTACTACAGTCATTCACTAGGCTCTATTGTCACAACATTTCTTGGAATAATATCATTTGAACCAGGAACAGCAGAAAGAATATTCAGTGTAATTACCAAGTTTCTTGAGTCAAATAAATTACCAATTAACAAATGCTTGGGCTTAGCAACTGATGACTGTAATACTATGTGTGGAAAAAATAATTTAGTCATAACACAGTTTCGTGAAATTTCCCTAGATATTATGCACATAAAGTGTATATGTCATTCCATTGAACTAAGTTAATCTCATGCACTGAAAGTTATACCAAGAAACTTTGAATGTATGATATCTGAGATATATAACCGTTTTTCTCACAGTACCATTTGCTAGCTGAAATATAAGCGATTATTTGAATGCATTAATGTTGGCGAAGAACCACTTAAGATTTTGAAGTTGTCAGACACTCGTTGGCTCTCTGTTGCCTTCTGCATTCAGCAAGTTCTTGATCAATATGACAAACTTAAGCTTCATTTTCAGATAGCCAAAGATAAGCTGCACAACTACATGACTGAGTTACTGTATCAGATGTTCAATTCACCAAAGAATAAACTTTAGTTGCAGTTTTTGAGGCCCATATTACAGGAACTGAACAGAGTGAACAAATTATTCCAGTTAGACAAAGTGAGTCCTATAAAGTTGCTGATTGAAGGTTAGTATTAGGCTAACTGCCCTTGTGGGCCATTTTAAGCCTAACCAATTTCCCCATGTGAGAATCAAACCCTGCACCTTGCGTTTGTCAGGTAAACACCTTAACCATGTTAACTTTGTATCGAAACATGATTCAGTGAATTGTAAGGCCAAGCACATTTACTTTATGGGGAGCAACAATGGCTTTTGATATGGAAAACATGTTTAACCATCTACCTCTAGCAATTATTAACTATGGCATTGAATCCCACTTACTGTTACACGAGTATAACATTGAGCACTTTTCAGTAGAGCAAATAAAACAGTGCTGTCATGATTTCCTGTTGGAACTCCTAAGGGAACTGCTTCAGAGATTGATGGAAAATGTACAGCAGTTACAGTCTCTGCCTGATCTTTCACCTTCTGTCATCCTTGGAGCACAGAAACCACAACTGTCAAAGCTGTCATTTTTACCTTTATACAAAGGGAATTTGGGAGATCTGGAGCAGCAGTGGATGCATATCTACACAATGTTATGGCCACACTTCAGCACTAATGAGGTTGAGCAGTTTTGGATAACCGTAGCAAATTAAACAGGTGCTTCAGGGGATTTTGACTTCTTACAGCTGGTGCAGCGGTTGCCTTGTCGCCTTACAGCAAGAGGTTCTCCCATTTGATTCTCATCTGGAGCACCTTCTGTGTGGAATCTGCATGTCCCCCCTGCGGTTGAGTGGCATTCAAAAGGCATGCGTAAATGGGTCTGCCTTCATTGAAGGTTGGGCGTCGAGCTGGCACCTCGGCATCGTAAAAATCTACTGCCAATCATTAGAGGACCAGAGTTCACTGTGGCGACCCCTAACCGGGAAAAGTCAAAAGAAGAACAACAACAGCTAGGACATTTTGCCTTGAGGGTTTTGATGATGGCTTTCAGTAATGCAGCCGTAGAAAGAACTTTCTCTGAAATTAATCTGATTAAAACTGAATGCAGCAAAGCATGCTAGAAGCTTTGTTATCCATTAGAAGCTACACAAAGTGCAAATGAATCTGTTGCAGTGGATTTATCCCAACAACAGCAATACTGAGTAAATTCAATTTGAACATTTATTTGACTGATGATCATGACAATGACGTTCTGCCTGATGAATATTTTGCAATTACAGATAAATAAGTATCAGGTAAATAAAATTAATTATTAGTAATTCATGAGATATTTTACAATTAGTTTTATCACATTGTCAGCACATGCTGTCTCTTGTTACAGTAAGGTTTATTATTACTTTAATTATAACTGATTTATGGTATTTTGTTCTTATTCACTCTTGGGGATATGAAGACATACATTGGGCTGGTTTTTGGAGGTAAATGGGTGGGATTTTAAAAAGTATCTGTCAACCCTGCTGATGAAGTTCATCTTATTTGTAGTGGATGAAAGCCCTTATGAATTTAAACTTTTCGGGCATATCTTCCACTTTCCTTGGAGTCTGCTTTTTTGTTTTTTAAAATATAAACTAAATAAGTTGGATTAATATTAAGTAAACAGAAATGTAGAGAATATGGCGAATAATGTACCCTAGGAGTAAGTCCATTTGACATGAAAGAAAATTACTCTTTTAGGAAGAAATTATGTAAAACAAGTAGTTAAATACATACACTGTTGGAAACTCCTGGTGTTCTGGCTGCAGTGTGATTCTCAAACAATCTGGAAATATATTGCTGATTGATAAGTATATTTCTTGGCATTTTAACCTTTCAGAGTACTGCATTGTCTTAATTTTGCCTGACTGAATTATTTTATATATTTTCTGTCATTGTTTTCTGTTTATCATCTGTCCTGAAACTACATTGTTTTCTGTTTCTCATCTGTCCTGAAACTGCTTCCCCCTATTCCTGTGGTGAAGATTATAAAACTGGTCTAACAGCTTTTGTGTTATCTGATTGCTTCAAGGCTTGCTGATTTAAAAATAGTTTCTAGTTGTAAATTCCTACATACACTGTTGGAAACTCCTGGTGTTCTGACTGCAGTGTGATTCTCAAACAATCTGGAAATATATACTGATTAATAAGTATATTTCTTGGCATTTTAACCATTCAGATTTCTGCATTGTCTTAATTTTTGCCTGACTAAATTATTTTATATATTTTCTGGTATTGTTTTCTGTTTCTCATCTGTCCTGAAACTGCTCCCCCCTATTCCTGTGGTGAAGTTTATAAAACTGGTCTAACAGCTTTTGTGTTATTTGATTGCTTCAAGGCTTGCTGCTTTAAAAATAGTTTCTGTTTGTAAATTCCTGCATACACTGTTGGAAACTCCTGGTGTTCTGGCTGCAGTGTGAATCTCAATCAATCTGGAAATATATCCCTGATTGATAAGTATATTTCTTGGCATTTTAACCTTTAAGATTTCTGCATTGTCTTAATTTTGCCTGACTGAATTATTTTATATATTTTCTGGCATTGTTTTCTGTTTCTCAATTGCCCTGAAACTGTTTTTCTCCCTCCCCAACCCTATTCTTGTGGTGGTGTTGTTATAGTTGGTGGCTTTGCAGTTGCCCGCCACTACTGTAAATTTGATAGGGGACACCCCTCCCTGTCTGGTGTTCACTCTACTTAATACAGAGAGAACATTTGAGAAGGTCAACCCACTTAGGTTCTTAACCTTGGATTTTTCTTCTGCTCCTTCTTCCACTCTCCTTGCACTTTACTAAAGAAATTGCACTTTATTTTGCTTTTGCCTCTTCTTAAAAGTACTCAATTGTATTTATTCTTCTCCATTTATTACTGATTGGCAGTAGCCTGATTACATTGTAACTGTTACTCTAAGCCTTTTGGTTTAAGCATTTGGGCTCCAGACCAGTTGTTTTACATTAAGAAAATTTGTGGTCTGCACTGTTGTGGCAGGGCAGGTAGCTTACATCCTTCTAAGTTGGGAATTGCTGACTGAAGGCTCATTGTCTGTTATTCTATAAGTGTATTAGTTCTGGTTAAAGCACTTGGGCTTCAGGTCAGTTATGTTTCATTAAGAAGGTTTCTGGTCTGCACTCTTGTGGGAGGAGAGGCTAGATTCTGCCCTTCTGAGCTTGGCATTTCTGGTTAAAGGCTTATTGTGGCTGCTTATTTGAACTGTTTCTTTCTGAAATTGGTGCACCTTGGTTGATGTAGCATAGACTAGATTCAGGCATCCTGAATCTACTTTGGTTTGCATAACTTGAGCACTAATCCAAGCCATCTCTTTTGGAGAAGGTTCCCCTGCACCCTAGTGGCAGGAGTGTGCAGTTAGAACTTGTCTGATTGAAGACTGCTGGAACAGGGCTCAGTTTTGAGCTTTTTTACTGGTTAATTGGGTAATTTGTTTAAATCAGTTTGCTCGTTTTCTATTGTTATATAAAAAATTGCACTTTATTCATCTGCTTTTACTGTATTTTTGTGTTTCTTCCTACTTTATTTTGCTTTAGCTGCTTGTTCTTAAAAGTACTGAATTGCATTTATTCTGCTGCATTTATTACTGCTTGTTAGTAGCCTGATTACATTGTAACTGTTATTCTAACCCTTTGGTGGAATCACTTGGGCTGTTGTTTTACATTAAGAAGGTTTGTGGTCTGCACGGTTGTGGCAGAAAACTGTTTCTTTCTGAAATTGGTATGTCTTGTTTGCTGTAGCATAGACTAAATTCAGACCTGCTGAATCTAGCTTTGTTTGTATAACTTGAGCACTAATCCAGACCATCTTTTTTGGAGAAGGTTCCCCTGCACCCTAGTGGCAGGAGTGTGCAGTTAGAACTTGTCTGATCGAAGACTTCTGGAACGGGGCTCAGTTTTTAGCTTTTTATTGGTTAATTGGTTAATTTGTTTATATACACTTTATGCATTGCCTCCTAGCTAGGCTTAAACTATTCCTGGCACCATAAAGTCTGCTTTTCAAATTTTCCATTATAACTAGCCAGTTTTTTAGTTTTAGTACTAAAATCTGTTTCTTTGAGCTCAGCACTTGTTCAGAACTTGTTTGTTTGTTTGTCTTTCGGCTTTTCCCAGTTAGGGTTTGCCACAGCGGAACTCCGGTCCGCTAATGATTGGTAGTGGATTTTTATGTACCGGGTTACCAGCCCTGAAGCACAACCTTCAACGAGGGCATGCCCCATTCATGTATGCCTCCACACAGAAGACGGTCTAGCTGAGAATCGAACGGGACAACGTCTTGCTATGAGGCGACAATGCTACCGCAGCACCACCACTGTTGTAATCACTAAATAAGCTACAAATTACTACAACACTCAACTTTCCTCACTTGTCTAGAGGAAAACAGCTTTTAGTACTTAATAAATAAGCACCTATCCAGGCATGCCTAAGGGTCAGCTCACAGTGTTTTCTCATGTCTACCTGATGAATCTGGGCATCTTGGGGCAATGCAGCAATTGCCTCATGTACACAGACAACCCTCTCCTCCTACCACCCAATACTACAACCTGTGAGAAATGCACTTATATAGCCAAACTGGAAGTAAAGCTCTCTTCACCCAAGACTGGACTAGACAGTCAAGAGAAGGCAAACACTTGCACCACACCACACTCATCACATAGTCCCTCAAAACCTACACCACCAAAACACACACATAGAAACACGAAACACACACCTACGTTCGCGGAGGCTCTCAATAAAAATCTGCTCAAGCAACAGAGACCTCCAAAGCAGAAACGGAAGCAACCTCCACCCCCAACATGACCCAAATGACATATATCCCACAAACTCAGTGTGCCACTCAACCACAGCCCATAAGGCATAACAACGTACCCAACACTCTAGTCATAGGTGACTCTATACTCACGCCCACTGATGTTCCACTCATCAGGCTAAACAAGGAGAAAGTTACCATCAGCTGCCTGTCAGGTGCCAGGATCCATCACATAATGCATACATTTGGATCACTCCAAAACAAGTACAAATATGACTCTGTCATTGTCCATGTTGGTGTGAATGACCTGAGATGTACATCCCTGGACTACATGAAAAGAGACATGGAGGAGCTCTCCAATCTTGCAGCCCAGGCAGGTATGACCCTAGCTCTGAGTAGCATCCTGCCATCACCCAGAATGATACCACAGTACACGGACAAAATGATTGACTTCAACAATTGGCTTCTGGTGTCTTTCTAAGGGGATCCAGTATCTGTCTGCCTGGGATGACATGATCAACAGACCATGATGTTTTGCCAAAGAGGGCCTGCACCTGTTCCCCTTGGGATTCCAGATACTGGCTAAGTCTCTTGCCACCCCTATAGTGCCTTTTTTAGGGAAGGTTCAAATGACAAATTCACCACCTTAACAGGTACAAGCAAGCAAAATATGAGGGTAATGCTACTCAATGCTAGAAGTCTAAACCTCAAAATGCATTCACTCGAGGCACTCTTTAAAATGAAGAACATCGACATCTGTGCAGTGACAGAGACCTGGTTCAAGGGTCCAGAGAGCACCCCTGCATTACCAGGCTTTAATTCATACCACACCTTTCAGCCACCTAACCTGGACCAAAACACTAAAGGCGGAGGCGTGTCCATATTCATTAAGGATATCCTCATCTCCAGGCTAGTTGCTCAGCATAATGCATCTGAGATTATCCAAATGCAACTAACTCTGGGCAAGACCGCAATCCAAATTGCTACACATCCCCCAACATGCCCCAGGATTCCCACTCCTCATTTCTTGATACACTGAAAAATATTAGGGTACAACCCAATGCCCTACTAATGGGTGATTTCAACTACCCCACCATTAACTGGGAAAACCACTTATGTACCAACTCTTTTGCTCAACATTTTCTGGAATTCATAAATTCCAATGCCTTGGATCAATTTATCCACACCCCCACCAGGAGCAGCAATATCCTAGACCTGGTCATTACCAACATGGGGTCAATTCCTCATTGGTCAGATCCGACCACAAGCTAATCACCCTAGACATCTACATCCCACCCCCACCCCCCATTAGGAAAACCACCATAAAAAAATTTCTCCAAAGCCAACTTCACGCTTCTTAAGATAGAAGTGCCAAACTTCACAACACCCATGCAGATGGACAATAGAGGTACAACTGCTGAATCCTACACAAATGCACTTTATAAGCACTTACATGAGTGCATGGATCATGCTATCCATAACAGAACCAAGATACTGTCCTCCAAAAAAATGAAGCCAATCTGGTGGTCCCCTGCCATAAACAAACTCTACAACAGAAGAAAGAAACTGTTGCAAAAAAGAGTAAAATCCCATGACTGCAGGAACTCCCTGGACAGCCTCAGTAAGAAGCTGAGATCCCTCATAAAATCGTCCAAAGCTAGTTACAAAAACAAAATCACCACTGATTCTAAAGACAACTACAAAGCATTCTATAGCTATGTCAAGAATCTCAATGGCAACACTCAGATCTGCTCTGAGTTACAGCACAATAGCACTAAATGCACAGAACCAAATAATATTGCCAACATCCTGGCAGATAGGTTCAGTGCTAACTTTACCCCCCTCTCACCCCCTAAAGGGACTATCTCTATACTGGAAGAATGCAAAGTTCCTGTAATCACAGCTGCACAGGTAAAAACCACACTCTCCAAAGCCAAGAATACGGCATCCATTGGACCTGACAACATCCCAGGCTGCATTCTACATGAACTGGAGAATGAACTGACACCCCACCTAAGCACCATGTTCAATCATAACCTCACCTCAGGCTTTGTGCCCACTGAATGACGCACAGCAATGGTTATCCCAATCCACAAAGGGGGAGCCACCATGGACCCCAGGAACTACTGCCCCATTAGCCTAATGAGCCTGGTCTGCAAGGCCATGGAATGTATCATCATTGATCTTATACACAAAGACATTGGTAATCTCCAAACTCTGGACCCCACCCAGTTCGGGTTTGTAAAAGGGCGATCATATCTCCTGACCCTGACAGACTTCTTTGAAGTAGTCACCAAAGCAGCAGACGAGGGTAAGGTGGTTCACACAGCCTATCTAGATCTCTCCAAGGCTTTTGACATCATCCCTCACTCTGGAATTATAGATAAACTCCATAAATCTAGGTATAACTCCCTATGCCACGAGATGGGTTGCCAACTGGCTCACTGACAGAACCCACACTGTGAAAGTAGCAAACTCCAAATCCGACTTCAGACCAGTGACAAGTGGAGTACCACAGGCTTCAGTCCTGGGTCCTCCCCTGTTTGGTATCTACTTTTCTGAAGTACAGGCTAACACAGAATGTCTTTGGCTAATAAAGTTCACAGATGACTGCAAACTAGGAGCCATAATCGAAACTCCTAATGATGTGGACATCCTGCAAAAGGGCCTCACTGAGACAGATGCCTGGTGTCAAAGCCATGGCCTCAAGCTCAATGCCAAAAAGTGCATTGTCATCTCCTTTGGCAAAAACTATGTACCCCATGAGCTACCACATAGGTAGTAGTCTACTTAACACTGAAAGTGTGATAAGAGACCTTGGGACACAGGGGAACAGTAGTCTCTCCTTTGACAGACAATCACATCACCCCAGTAGTCAGGGAATCCTTCTATGTGGCACACCTCATCACAAAAGGTTTCTCATCCAGGAAAAAAAAGGTCATTGTTCCCCTCTACTCATCACTCATTAGACCCATTATAGAGTACAACGCCCCTTTGGTATGTACCTCACAAGACATCTACAATAAGAGGAAAGGTTGCAGAAATACCTCACAAAGAAAATTACCAGCCTCAAACAGATGCCCTAAGCAGACTGTCTCAAAAAACTCCAGCTTTACTCCATCGCATATCACCTACTCAGTGGTGATCTCTGCCTAACATACAAAGCTATGTCAAACCCAGAGCTGTTGGACATGCTCCACTTAAAGAAATCCCAATCCCTCCGAACTACACGCTCTAGGGACCTAAACCTTGTCACTACAATAAACATAACATGCTGGAAGGCTAGATTCCTGTCCCAGAGACTTCCCATACTCTGAAACAAACTACCTATCTATATCAAACAAAGCTCCTCATTAGCACTCTTCAGGAAAAATCTTGATTATTGGATGGGAAAAAGGAAATTCACCCCGGGAATCACCTCTGTGGCTCTGCTCGACAGGGGCACAGGAAAATAATTTTCTTGGGTGGCGAAAGCCAGGGTTCCTTTTTGGCTAGACTTATATAGGCCCTAGGGCCAATAGCCTAGTACCTACCTATGAACCTATGAACCTAAATCACAACAAAGGAACAATATATTAGTTAGAATTAAAAATACTATCATTGTATGGAAAACATTTAAGTTCTTTTTTTAAAGATGTATTTACTATATTCTATAAAACTGGGACAATTAGGATATGCAGGGGGAGTTTATCATTTTCAAAAGATAAGCAGGAAGTACTTTTAAATTTTTTTAATATTTTTGGTTCTCACATCTAAAATCCATTAACAGAAGAGTTTTACATTTTAAAAGAGAAGAAGGGGGCTAGGCCTTCTTAACCCTGTGGTTCATATGGCTTCACTTAATTCGTATTTGGTTAGTAAAAATGCAGAAAAATGAACAGGATTTGGTAGGATGTATTTTGTGAGATAAATACAAAGTTATATTGGAAGTGTAATGAACTGGGAAAAAAAGAGGAGAAGTATGGGATATGACAAGCTGAAGACAATATGACTCATGCTGTGGTAAACCATCATATAATCTAATAATTCTAACAGACATTTTTTCAACAATATAAAAGTAAGTCTTTGTAGGATATAATTAAAAAAATAATATATGGAGAATATGTTCTGTAAACTATGGATGAGAGAGGTGTGATAGGTAAAACTTCAGTATGGATATACTGGTTAAGCATATGTCAGGAGTTGTTTTATAACAAGTTATGGAACCGTGCTCTATTTCTGAGAAAATTAAGATTATGGTTGAGGAAAGGAGGAAGAGGAATTTAAATCTTGTGTGCAAGATGTATTTGTTTTAATTTCTTTTGAACTTTGGTATTCTTTGTTTTCAGCAAAACACTTTAGACCCTTATTGATTGTGCGTCAGGGCTGGCAAATCGGCACGTAAAAATCCACTGCCAATCATTAGCGGACTGGAGTTCCGCTGTGGCGACCCCTAACCGGGAAAAGCCGAAAGACACAACAACATTGATTGCAGTGAAAAACTGATTGTTGACCTATAAATGTATATAGTAATAGTTGTGTATATATCAATACATTTCCTGAAGCTCCTCTTCTTTTCTCAAGCACTAGGTGATACCAGGAAGCTCATACATGTGCTCAAAGCAAAGAAGGAGGAAGATGGCAGCTGTGGTATGTTGTCAGGAACTGCACAGTCTGCAAAGGAGGCATCTGAGAATGTAGAAATGAATGTGATATATTCCAAAGGTTTGGATGATTCAGTGTTATTGAAATGAATGGAAAGTGCAATTAGTGATTTTGAGGTGCCTCAATGGAGCAAACTAGTAGAAAAATGTATTATGAAAGGGACTGAAGGATTGCAACTGGTCAGAATCAAGGAAATGAGCTGGAAGAGGGCATGCCACTGCAAAAAAAAGATGGTCAGCAGGAAAATTTATACTCGGCAGGTGAAGCAGCTAGTTGTAAGGCTGCAAGCTAGAGTAGCAGACTGAGAAAAGGTCTGGGAAGAGATCATATGTAGCTGTGGTGTGTGCTGGAAAAGGTGAAGAAATGATGAATCACATTAACAGATAATGAACAAATAATTGCAGAAACAGGAATAACAGGATTCAAGGGAAGGCTGGTGGTAAGGACAAAAACAAAAAAGAAAAAAAGCATTGTTCATATTAAGGACATTTGAGAATTAATACATTTAGATAACAAAAATGTTTGTGAAGTAAACTTTAGAACTTTTTTTTTTACTAGATAAAAGGTTCTTTAATGATTGTGAAAAATAAAGTTTTAGCAGTCCTTGGAGAGATTATATTTTTCAAAAATTAAATATGCAACTAAAAGAAAATGAATGGTACAGTTTAGAACTACTAATTTAATAAAAGTGATTTAAAATGTTTTTAAAAAGTTAGGTCAAAAAGTGTATGAAATTAAGAAGCTGATGACAGCAAATTCTGGATGGGGCATGTAAATTATGGATAGCAATGAATGTGGACCAGAATAAAATACAGCAAATATCAAATGTGATTACAGCAAACTGAAAAATGTAATAGGTACTAGGGACATCCAAAAGTCTGCTTTCTCTGTGGTGCCTGATTACATTTAGTGCAAGACTGAATTAAAAAAAGTGTGGGCAGTCTGGAGAATCTGGGCTCTTGGATAGGAACTGGAGATTAATCTGTACAGTCAGGTAGTCAGCAGAGGCATAACTTGGATGGGATGAAACTGTCCTGAATGTAAGGTGTTACTGGGCATGAAAAAAACAAATATCATGAACTCAATGAATCAAACAAATAACAATAACAGGAAGCAGCAATAATACACTAGAGTCATGTTGCAGGATGTCGAAAACTCTTTATTCAATCTATTAAGAGCTTTTGCCCAAAAAAATCAGAGGGCTTTATCATAATCTAAATAAAGCAATGGCAAACCCCCTATTTAAAACTTCTTCAAGTCATGTGTAAGACAATGTAATCATGTATTAGAAAGCATTGCATAACCTCACTATAACATGTATTATGCAACATGATCATTAGATAACAATCAGGCGATAGTCTAGGACTGGCATTCAGAGATAGAGGTTGATACTGCATCTGCTGTCAGGGCTGAACTTCTTCATCACTTCATGTACTGTATAACCTGTATGAAGTGGTGCCTTACTCTTTAAAAGAATGAAGAGATTTTTTTTGTCTTCAAGTACAGGCGGACTGTTTTTTTTTTTTTTTCTCCTTAACTTAGAAGTTGATGGGGTTCCAGACTGGGTGATGGCACAGGTCACCAGAATAACTATTTACAGCTCTGGTAGTGAGGGGAAGGGCGTGTATGGTTTTATTGCCCAACTCTAATGAAAGAAATGACTGATAGTAAGAGGGAAAATACAGACGGCAGAAATAATGAAGAAAGTAGAAATGAGAAAAAGATAGAAGACGACGTTTCAAAATTACGATTTTATAGTTTCGACCATAAGAAATTAGAAGTTTTGAAACTTCAAAATTTAGAAGTAGACCCATTTATATACATGCAGGTGATCCACCTACTTTGGTTTTAGTGAGCAGTAAAAAAACAAACTGGACAATATAAAACCAAAGTAGGTGGGGGGAAATTAACTGTCAGGCAATTGGGCTGCCTGAAATTTCTGTCATGCAAATGAACTATCAGGCAAATGAAGGTGATCTATGTATATATATATATATATATATATATATATATATATATATATATATATATATCTATATATGTATGGGTCTACTTTACATGATTGACTTTTCACAAAGTCGAAATTCATATGGCCAAGACCATATGATCGACTTTTGAAAAGCCGAACATGTAAAGTAAACACAAAAACACAACGAACACTTACCTAAAAGCTGTTAGCAGGGGGGCTATGCCCCCTGCACCCCCTGTAGGGGGGCTCCACCCCCGTAACTTAAATATACCAACTCCGAGATCACACTACAGTGTGGAAGAGGGAAATGTTCCCATTCTGCACTGTATGGAGATAGCGGTTCCCCATGGTCGGCTTTTCAAAAGTCGATCATATGGTCTCGCACGTATGAATTTTGACTTTGTGAAAAGTTGATCATGTGAAAGGGACCCATATATGTATATATATATATATATATATATATATATATATATAGAGAGAGAGAGAGAGGGAGAGAGAGAGAGACATGGATGACTGCTGCACCATTCCCATAGTATGTCCTTCCCTGGTTAGCTCAGATCATCAGACTGTCTCATTTGAAGTTTCTATCCCATCCAACCCCCCCAGCCAAAATCAAGCTAAAAAAACTTTTCAAAAGTTGACTACAGCCTCCAAAGGGAGGATATCTGTAGCTTCACACTACCACCCCCCTCCAGAGAATGCAGACAACTATGCTGAACAGTAAACCAGTGCAGCTTACAAGCACCTGTATAACTGCGTGGACTCAGCCATACCCAATAGAACTAAAACCTGCTCCACAAGGAAACACAAACCTGTTTGGTGGACATCCTCTATCAACAGGCTTTACAACAAAAAGAAAAAAACTGTTGTACAAGGGTAAAACGGAACAAATTCCAACTTGGAAAAACTCCCTCCTTAGCCTCAACAAGCAAATAGATCACTAGTGAAAACCTCCAAGGCCAATTATGAATCAAAACTAGCCTCCATTACAAAGGGAAACCATAAAGTGTTCTTCAGTTACGTCAGGAACCTCCATGGCGAAACCTCAATTTCTGCAGTGTTAAAATTAAAGGCTTTAGAAAGAAAGAAATTATAAAGATCGAATAGCAAGGTTTTTTAGTATAATGATATGAATAAATATTTAGTGGATTTTAAACTACAAGGAATTTTAAGAAATGTGTACTTATGTGTTGTATTTATAATTCAACTTTATGATGGTAGAGATGGTGTCTTATGTTCTTATAAATAGTGACAAATTTTCCATTGAAAATATTTTTAAGGAAGTATCACTTTAAATAATTGTCTTAACCACTTTAAATAATTGTCTTAGCCAATGAAATGTTTTTAGGTCTTATTTAAAGGAAGTGCTAAACTATATGTGTTGTCTGAAGAAGTTTAATATTGGATTAAACGAAAGCGCTAACCATTTTTGGCTCATATGAGTTTTTTTACATCTTGGTGCATTGATTTGTATGCATTTATTTAACTGCTGACTATCCGGTATACAGTTTTTGTCATTTTTATCAGTTTGTTGTTGGTGTTATAGCTTCCAACCTGATTCAGGTAAGTACTAGGCAATCAGTCTGCAGAACATTTCAAGCCTAGACAAAAAACCCTATTCAAAATGTCTGCCTATCCTCAAGGAGGGCAAGACGAGATAGACTAGGAGAGATTTTCAGGCTGCCCATCCAATTTTCTAAGTTTACCTTGAAGGTGACAAAGGTGCTACTCTGCTCAACATGTAGTGGAACTCTGTTCCAGCGGTGAGGGATACCTTGG
>NC_056732.1:346081965-346164465 GCF_019279795.1 Protopterus annectens
GAACTTCCAACCCACTCAGGGTAGGCTTTACTAATCCCAAGACCAAATTGCAATGAACAAGCCATGCTTTTCTACTCATGGCCCCAAGCTGTGGCTGTCCTCTTCTCCCATAACAAAGACTTGACCTTTAACTTAATGTTTTGAACCCAACTAAAACACATCTTTTTAAACCTGCCCAATACAGCTGCCATCCTTCGAGCCACATAACCTCATTTTCATAAATTAATTTCATCCCCCTTCCCTCTACATCCATTTCTTTACTTCAGAGCTTTTAAATCTATATCTTAGCTCCTTTACCCTTGCTTTACATCCCCACTTCTCCTGTCCTACCACCTTTTTTTGTATGTGTGTGTGTGTGTGTGTGTGTGTGTGTGTGTGTGTGTGTGTGTGTGTGTGTGTGTGTGTGTGTATGATTGTGCATGCATCTGTGTATTTGTTGTCATCCTACAGAAAGTACAACTGTGTCAGTAAAACTTATGATAACAGTAGATGTTCTAATATCCTGCCAAATATATAACATCCGGACAGCTTCCAAAGCTTCAGGGCACCTTTTACATGCCCAAACTGTCAAGCAGCTTGAGCTGAGCTGACTAGAAGACAAGTTTAGGTACAAAGCCCTTAAGAGCTTTCCTTCCAGCAGACAGAGGGAGGTGGAATCCTGAAAGGACAATTCTAGGAATAGCAAAAAAATAAATGCCCACACCCTGGCATAAAAAAAAAAATACACTAGAAAACAAGGGGGATGAATGGAAGGAGTGGCTACTGCAGCAGCGATCATTTGAACATCTACTGTTATGGCACATTCAACAGAACTGTATTATGTTATGATCACTGCTGCATAGGCCTTAACAATATGGGTAGATTACCGTCGCTAATTAAATTTCAGAGGAGAAGGGTACTGGAGCCCCTGGAGAGTGGCTTTAACAAAACTTGATCTAGACCTACAGAAGGAATCAAGCTTATAGTGCTTTGTAAAAGTATGCACTGAGGACCAAGTAGCAGCTTCTAGAATACTTCTAGAAGCCAACTCTTTCCAAAAACCCATAGATGAAGCCAAGGCCCTGGCAGAAGGGGGCCTTGATCCTGCCTGGAATAGATTTATCATGGTGAGTATAATAAAAGATAATAGCCTTAGACAACCATTTGGAAATAGTCTCTTTTGACACAGGTTGTCCCTTCTTCTTACCTTCACAAGAAATAAACAATTGATCCAAAGATCTAAAAGATTTACTTCTGCCAAGATTGTACATGAGTTGTCTGTACTAAGGTATGGAGCATCCTTTCTCCCTCATTTTTTTGGTTCAGGAAAGAAAACGGGGAGATGGATAGTCTGGCTTAAAGTAAACTTGGATATCGCTTTAGGCATAAAAGAAAAATTACTTCTCAAAAAAATCCTGTTCTTATGGAAAATGAGGTAGGGATGACTCACAGTAAGAGCTTGCAACTTGAATACTCTTCTTGCAGAGGTCAGAGGAATTAGTAAAACTGTTTTCCATGTTAAGAACCTCAGGTCAGCCATATATCCACTTTAAGCCAGACTATCCATCTCGCTGTTTTCTTTCCTGAACCGAAAAAAATGAGGAGAAAG
Organism: Protopterus annectens; assembly: GCF_019279795.1. Classification (NCBI taxonomy): domain Eukaryota; kingdom Metazoa; phylum Chordata; order Ceratodontiformes; family Protopteridae; genus Protopterus; species Protopterus annectens. Next base: position 346,083,554 of record NC_056732.1, read on the forward strand.
GATGCTCCATACCTTAGCTGTCTACAGACAACTCATGTACAATCTTGGCAGAACTCAGTATGGAGAAAATCGATATATTAACTGGGAGAACTACTCAAGTACTAACTCCCTTGCCCAACATTTCCTAGAATTTATAAACTGAAACACCCTGGATCAACTGGTCAACACTCCCACCAGAGGTGACAACATATTGGACCTGGTCATCACCAACATGGGTGACTGGTGTTCCACACTGGAGGTCAACACCTCGATGGTTAGATCTGACCATAAACAAATCACTTTTGATACTGTGCCTGACTATAGAGTCACCCAACCCAACATACTAGTAACAGGTGACTCTATAGTAAGGCACACTGATGCCCCACTCACTAGGCTGAATAAGGAGAAGGTTACTGTTAGCTGCCTGTCGAGTGCCAGGATCCGCCACATAACACAAGCACTCAGGTCACTACAGAACAAGTACAAATATGACTCTATCATTGTCCATGTTGGTGTGAATGACCTGAGCCATACCTCTATGGACTACATGAAAAGAGACATGGAAGAGCTCTCTGATCACGTAGCCCAGGCCGGTATGACCCTGACCCTGAGTAGCATCCTGCCCTCACCAAGAATGATACCATGGTATAAAGAAAAAATTCTCAATTTCAAGAATTGGCTAAGTTTCTGGTGTCATTCAAAAGGGATCCAGTGTCTGTCCACCTAGGATGACATGCTCGACAAGTCACGCTGCTTCACTAGAGATGGCCTGCACCTGTCACCCTTAGGCTTTCAAATACTGGCCAAGGCTCTTGCCACCCCAATAGTGCCTTTTTTAGGCAAGGCTCAAAAGACAAACCCACCACGTAAATAGCACAAGTAACAAAAAACTGAGAGTAATGCTACTCAATGCCAGAAGTCTGAACCTCAAAATGCACGCACTCGAGGCACTCCTCAGTATGGAGAAAATCGATATATGTGCAGTAACAGAAACCTGGTTTAAGGTTCCAGAGAGTACCCCAGCACTACCAGGCTACAACTCATACCATACATTTTGGCCACGGAACCCAAACTGAAATACAAAAGGTGGGGGCGTATCCATATTCATCAAGGATACCCACACCTCCAGGTTAGTGGCACAGCACGATGCTTCGGAGATCATCCACGTTCAACTAACAATGGGTAAAACTGAAATTCAAATTGTAGCTTGCTACAGATCACCCACCATGTCCCAGAACCCCCATTCTGCATCTCTGGAAACACTGGGAAACATAAAGGTCCTACTAAACACCCTGATATTGGGTGATTTCAATTATCCAAACATTAACTGGGAGAATTACTCAAGTACTAACTCCCTTGCCCAACATTTCCTAGAATTTATAAACTCAAATGCCCTGGTCAACACTCCCACCAGAGGTGACAACATATTGGACCTGAACATCACCAACATGGACGACCAGTGTTCCACACCGGAGGTCAATCCCTCGCTGGTTAGATCTGATCATAAACAAATCACTTTGGATATCCACATTCTGCCCCCACCCCTGGACAAGAAAACCACCATGAAAAACTATTCAAAAGCAAACTTTACATTACTTAAGACCGAGGTGGAAAGTTTCAAAGCCCCCAGCTGAAGGGTGTCCTAGGCTGCATCCTACACGAGCTCAAAGATGAACTAACCCCTCACCTAAACACACTGTTCACACTCAGCCTCTCCACAGGCTACGTACCCATAGAGTGGCGCACAGCAGCAGTTATTCTGCTCCACAAATGTGGAGCCACAACAGACCCTGAGAACTATTGCCCTATAAGCCCGACTAGCTTGGTCTGCAAGGCTATGGAGTGCATCATCATGGAACTCATTAACAGAGACACTGGGAACCTCCAAACACTGGACCCTACCCAGTTCAGCTTTGTCAAGGACAGATCATGCCTCCTAAACCTGGTGGACTTCTGTGAGACAGTTACCAAGGCTATAGATGAGGGAAAGGTGGTACACACAGCCTACCTAGACCTCACAAATGCCTTCAACACCATTCCCCATTCTGGTATTACAGACAAGCTTACCCCTACGTCACAAGATGGGTTGCCAACTGGCTCACGGACAGAACCCACATGGTGAGAGTTGCAGGAACTAGGTCAGACTCTAAATCGGTTACAAGTGGAGTTCCCCAGGACCCAGTCCTAGGACCCCTCCTGTTTGGCATATACTTCTCAGAGGTACAGGCAAGCACAGGAGGACTATGGCTGACGAAGTTCGCAGACAACTGCAAACTAGGGGCTATAATTGACTCTCCAGCTGACACAGACATCCTCCAAAAGGGTCTCACTGAGACGGATACCTGGTGTCAAAATTATGGCCTCAAGCTAAATGCCAAAAAGTGCATAGTCATCCCCTTTGGAAAAAACAAAGTACCCACAAACTACCACATAGGTGGTAGTCCGCTAAATACGGAAGATGTAATAAGGGATCTGGGGACCCAAGTAGATAGTAATCTCACCTTTGATAATCACATTGCCAAAGTGGTTAGAAAATCCTTCTACATGGCCCACCTAATCACAAAAGGGTTCAAATCCAGATCAAAAGAGGTCATTGTGCCCCTCAACTCATCACTCATCAAACCCATCATAGAGTACAATGCCCCATTTGGGATGTATCTTACAAGTCACCTGCAACAGCTGGAAAGACCACAGAAGTACTTCACCAAGAGGATCACTGACCTCAAGCAGATGCCCTATGCAGCTCGACTGAAGAAATTACAGCTGTACTCGGTTGCATACCGCCTACTCAGAGGTGATCTCTGCCTGACATACAAGGCCATGTCCAACCCAGAATTGATGGACATGCTCCACCTAAAGAAAACCTTCTCCCCACGAGCCACATGGTTTAGGGATCTAAACCTCACCACAACAATAAATAGGACATGCTGGAGGGATAGATTCTTGTCCCAGAGACTTCCCATGCTTTGGAACAAGATCCCAATCTACATTAGGCAGAGCTCTTTGCTAACACTCTTCAAAAGAAACCTTAATGAGTGGATGGGAAACAGAAAGTTTACCTCGGGGATCACTTCAGTGGCTCTGCTGGACAGAGGCACAGGGAACTAATCTAAGGGGGCAGCGAAAGCCAACACATTCTGGCTAGGCTTATAAATGCCTTTGGGCAGATAGCCTAGTACCTACCTATGAACATTCTGCCCCCACCAGCAGACAAGGAAACCTCCATGAAAAACTTTTCAAAAGCAAACTGCACATTACTTAAGACCGAGGTGGAAAGTTTCAAAGCCCCCATGCTAATGGATAATGCTGTCCAAACTGCAAAATCCTTTTCTAATGCATTCTATGTGCACCTACAAGAACGCATGGATCATGCTATCCCAAGCAAAACCAAGACTCACTCCTCCAAGAAAAGGAAACCAGTCTGGTGGACCCCTGCCATAAACAAGCTGTACAATAGAAGGAGGTAACTAGTACAGAAAAGAGTAAAATCCCAAGAAGGGAAGACATCCCTGATCAGTATCAGCAAGAAACTACGAACCCTCATAAAAACATCCAAGGTGTGCTTCAAAAGAAAAATTGCCAAGGACTCCAAAGATAACCACAAGGCATTCTTTAGCTATGTCAAGAATCTAAGTGACAATGCTCAGATCTGCTCGGAGTTAGTGCAGAATGGCACAAAATACACTGAACTGACTGATACCACCAACATCCTGGCAGGCAGGTTCAGTGCAAACTTCACCCCCCTCTCACCCTCAAAAGGGCCCATAACCATACCAGAAGAATGTAGAGCCCCTGAAATCACAGACACTCAGGTTAAAACAGCCCTCTCCAAAGCCAAAAACACAGCATCAATGGGACTGGACAGTCTCCCAGGCTGCATCCTACACGAGCTCAAAGATGAACTAACCCCTCACCTAAACACACTGTTCAAACTCAGCCTCTCCACAGGCTACGTACCCATAGAGTGGCACACAGCAATGGTTATTCTACTCCACAAATGTGGAGCCACAACAGACCCTGGGAACTATCGCCCTATAAGCCTGACTAGCTTGGTCTGCAAGGCTATGGAGAGCGTCATCTTGGAACTCATTAACAGAGACATTGGGAACTTCCAAACACTGGACCCTACCCAGTTCAGCTTTGTTAAGGGTATATCATGGCTCCTAAACCTGGTGGACTTCTTTGAGACAATTACCAAGGCTATAGATGAGGAAAAAGTGGTACACACAGCCTACCTAGACCTCGCAAAGGCCTTCAACACCATTCCCCATTCTGGTATTATAGACAAGCTCACTAGCCTGAACATAAGCTAGTACATAAGAACATAAACCCCTACATCACAAGATGGGTTGCCAACTGGCTCATGGACATAACCCACATGGTGAGAGTTGTGGGAGCTAGGTTTGACTCTAAGCCGGTTACAAGTGGCATTCCCCAGAGCTCAGTCCTTGGACCCCTCCTGTTCGGCATATACTTCTCAGAGGTACAGGCAAGCACAGGAGGACTATGGCTGACCAAGTTCACAGATGACTGCAAACTAGGGGCTATTATTGACTCTCCGGCTGACACAGTCATCCTCCAAAAGGGTCTCACTGAGATGGATACCTGGTGTCAAAATCATGGCCTCAAGCTAAATACCAAAAAGTGCATAGTCATCCTCTTTGGAAAAAACAAAGTACCCACAAACTACTACATAGGTGGTAGTCCCCTAAATATGGAAAACGTAATAAGGGATCTGGGGACCCAAGTAGATAGTAATCTCTCCTTTGATAATCACATTGCCAAAGTGGTTAGAAAATCCTTCTATGTAGCCCACCTAATCACAAAAGGGTTCGCATCCAGATCAAAAGAGGTCATTGTGCCCCTCTACTCATCACTCATCAGACCCATCATAGAGTACAATGCCCCATTTGGGATGTACCTTACAAGATACCTGCAACAGCTCGAAAGACCACAGAAGTACCTCACCAAGAGGATCACTGACCTCAAACAGATGCCCTATGTAGCTCGACTGAAGAAACTCCAGCTGTACTCGGTTGCATACTGCCTACTCAGAGGTGATCTCTGCCTGGCATACAAGGCCATATCCAACCCAGAATTGATGGACATGCTCCACCTAAAGAAAACCTTATCCCCTCGAGCCACATGCTCTAGGGATCTAAACCTCACCACAACTATAAATAGGACTGGAGGGATAGATTCCTGTCCCAGAGACTTCCCATGCTCCTCGCTAACACTCTTCAAAAGAAACCTTGATGAGTGGATGGGAAACAGAAAGTTTACCCCGGTGATCACTTCAGTGGATCTTCTGGACAGAGGCACAGGGAACTAATCTAAGGGGGCAGCGAAAGCCAACACATTCTGGCTAGACTTATAAATGCCTTTGGGCAGATAGCCAAATACCAACCTATGAACCTATATTAGCTAGTTCAAATGGAGCAAATGTTAGCTTTTCTAACACAAATGTAAGATCCCAAGGAGGGGGCCAGTGGTTTACTTGGAGGCCTCTCATGCAAAGCACCTTTCAAGAACAGATTGACAAGAGACTGCCTTGAAAGAGGTGGATCCATGAGCAGACATGCTGAAATAACAGATAAATAAATCTTGATGGGGGAATAAGAAAGGCATAGGATAGTAGCTCACACAAATACTGTAAAACCAGAATAACAACTAGCCCTGAATGGGTGCTGTTTATGTTGTTGGCACCAACTAGAAAACCTTTTCCTTTGCTAATATATGTTTTTCTAGTAGCATATTTTCTTATCTCCATTAGAACCTGCTGCACATCCTCATAAAAAAGGTGGCTAAAAGGAATTAAGACCCTATCACCCAGGCAGTCAGTTGAAGATGATTGATGTTGGGGTGTATCAAACACCCCTGTTCTTGTGTGAGTCGATCCATTCTGTGAGTAAGTTTGTAGTAATTGCCCTTGGCCATTTCTTAAAGAAGGGAGAACCACTGTTGTCTTGGCCAGAAAGAAGTCATCACAATGATCTTGAGGGATTCCTTCTGAATCTTCAGAAGTACCTCAAATATTAGTGGAAAGGATGGAAAGGCCTACACAAACATTCCTGTCCAAAACAAGTCATTTGTCTTCCATGCCTTCTTGCATGGAGGTATGGAACAGAATTTTTCAGGTTGATTGTTCAGAGAGAATACAAAGAGGTCTACTTGAGGAACTCCCCACAGATGAATCCAATCTTGGAAGACCTCCTGATCTAGTTTCCATTCATGGGGATCTACTCTGGTCCTGGCTCAGCTTGTCAGCCACACAATTTTGCTCTAACAGAATGTAGATTTCCTGTAGAATGAGATTTTGCTGTGAAGCTATATTCCAAGCTAACATGGCTAGTCTGCAAAGGAGGTATGACCTGGTCCCCCCTTGCGTGTTGATGTACTTCATGACTGTGGTATTGTCTGTAATCACTTGAAGAGGTCCCAGGGATCAAAGATGGTTCAGAGGGTTTAGTGCCTTGATCAGGACAAGTATCACCTTGATATTTATAAGCTTGCATCTGGCCTTGGTGTTCCACACTCCCTGCACTCTTATCCCTGCTAAAACTGTTCCTCAATCAAAGTCTGAAGCATTTGCGGTGACTGACTGCTTTAGAGTAGGGATGGACAAAGGGAGACCTGGATTTAAGGACATCTGTTGTCGCCACTAAAAAAATTCTCTTCTGACAAACCCCAGTACTGGGATCTGAAAAGATAAAGGATGTCCGTGCTGGAACCAAACAGATTTCACTTACCACTGTATCTTACTCATGTGGGGTCTTACCAGGGGTTTCATGAGAATCATAGATGACACGACGCCCAAAGTTCTGAGGTATTCCCGTGCAGTGACAGAAGTCTGAGTTGAAAACCTTAAAAACAGATCTAGATAAAGATCTATTTTTTAATTGTGGGACAAAAGCTCTTTGAACTGAGGTGGCTAGTTGACATTCCAGGAACACAATTGTGTGTGAAGGAGTCAGGAAAGACTTTTGAATGTTTCTTTGGAAACCCAGCTTATGTAATAGATCTCTTACACAAGAGACAAACTCTCGACACTTTGAAAAAGACTCTGTAAAGATAATCAAGTTGTCTAAACATGGAAAAATGTGAATACCTTGTAGCCTGCAATGAGCTAGACACTTTGTGAACACTTTTGACGCAGTGGATAGTCCAAAAAGTGTGGCAGAGAACTGATAATGTGATCCAGACACACAAAGCCTTCAGAAATGCCTGAAGTCTAGATAAATAGGGATGTGATGAATATGCATCCTTTAAATCTAGTGTTACCTGGAAACTTGAAAGATGAAGAAGAGGTAACAGGTTGTGAAAGGGCATCATTTTGAATATGGCACTATCACAAACAGCTTTAGGAAAGAAAGATCCAGAACTGACCTCCAAGCATTTTCTTTCTTTCACTGACAGTAGGAATATCCTTGAATAAAACCCCTTTCCTACTTGGGAAGGAGGAATTGGTTCTATCACTTCTTGGGACAGCAAGTGATGAAGAACTGGTGGAAACAAGAGAGTCTGATCTGCAGGATGAGAAATGACCTTCCCCATGGAAAGGAGAATTTTTTTCCCACTACCATATGTAACCCTCAAAAAGGAAACACTTCCCAAAACCAGGGCAATTAAGTAAATTAAAATAACAGGAACACGATCACTGCCTCAAAACACCAGCAACCAAACCAAGCCTTGGAAGAAATTCCTTTATTTCACCGACTAAGCGCTTTCACCAAACAATTGGCTTCATCAGAGTCAGTGTGTTACAAAAAGCTTACACATTTTATACTTTTCAATCATGATGACATCACCTCATAATTCAATAAACTGTTCCAATTAATTAATTACTACCCACAACGGTTTCTAAAACAGTTTCTAAAACAATTTCTGAAAAGTTCAAAACATTCATTGTCACTCCTTAAACAATTTTACACATCTTTAAAATATAATATAATAAAAATACTTCAATACATATAATAAACAATTTGACTAAACCATTTAACTAAAAAACTTTTTTATACAAATATATTTAAAATTGAACCTTAATGTTAGTGTAACTAAACACTATTAAAATGTTTTATATTATAATTTGTTTATATAATTTGTTTATATAATACTAGCCTTGAATTTCAAAACTGGTTTTAGAGAAATATAATCGTTAATACCAGGGTATCTAGTGGCATTAAGCCTCAACTGCCACATAGTTTCTAATAACGCTACCCTGTTGCCAATATCACCTCCCTGTTCTAGCAATACTCTATCTATAATAAAGAATAAAAACTTCTTAAATTCCTTACAATTTGTGCTGTGAGTATAAAGTGCATTGTGCGAATCCTTATTCTTGATTGCTCTTACGTGCTCCACAATCCTATCACGTAATTTTCGAGTGGTCATACCTATGTAAAATGCTTCACAGGATACACATAGGGCCACGTACACAAGATTCTTGGTGTTACAATTGCATTTTCCAGGGCAAGGTAAAGAATACCCCCACCCTTTCACACAAACGTAAGACCCTTCTGCTATGTACCTGCAGCATCTACAATTACCACATTTGGACATCCTGGATGCTCTATTCCTAACCTCACATTCCAAAATACTTTTCAAATTATTACCTTTACTATAAACAATTCTTGGATGAACCCCCAAAATCTCCTTCGTAGCATCACTTAAACAGTACTCCCACATCCCTTGTAATGCTTTGACTATATCCTCACTTCTCTCATTGAATTTCAACACAAAACATGCTCCACATGGATTTGTTCTATTCGACCCACCATGATTCTTCTCTGACACATTTACCCCACATAAAATGGGTGAATACAGTGAACATCTCTGTTTATATACTTCCCTTTTTAATTTTAATAACAATTTGAGCGGGTACCCCCTGTCCATCAACATACCTATCAACTTGAACATTTCCTGCTTAAATAGACTTTCCTCACTCACCAGTCTGGATAATCGCACCATCTGCCCTTTAGCCACCCCCTTCCTCTGATGGAATGGGTGGCAACTTTTAAAGTGCAATAATGAGTTGGAATAACTATCCTTTCTATATATAGAACTGAATAGACCTACGTCACTCTTAACAAGTGCTATGTCTAAATAGTTGATACTATCCTTTTTCCATTGAAAAGTAAATTTCAAAAAACTAGTGGTATTGTTTAAATACTCAATGAACTCCATTGCTTGAAGTTCATCGCCCTTCCATAAAATAAGCAGATCGTCCAAGAATCTATTGTACAAAATAATGTTCTCCATAAATCTCGTTGGGAGAACAAAAGTTCTTTCCCAAGTTAAAAGAACCATATTCGCAAAGACAGGGGCGCACCTAGCGCCCATAGCCACACCCGAACATTGTTGAAATGTCTCTCCTTCGAATTTAATAAAATTGTTCAAAAGAACCATCTCCATTAACTCACAAATTAAGTTAATCCTACTCTTGTCTACATTATTACTCATCACCAAACTCTCACGAAACGCACAATGCACTTTATACTCACAGCACAAATTGTAAGGAATTTAAGAAGTTTTTATTCTTTATTATAGACAGAGTATTGCTAGAACAGGGAGGTGATATTGGCAACAGGGTAGCGTTATTAGAAACTATGTGGCAGTTGAGGCTTAATGCCACTAGATACCCTGGTATTAACGATTATATTTCTCTAAAACCAGTTTTGAAATTCAAGGCTAGTATTATATAAACAAATTATATAAACAAATTATAATATAAAACATTTTAATAGTGTTTAGTTACACTAACATTAAGGTTCAATTTTAAATATATTTGTATAAAAAAGTTTTTTAGTTAAATGGTTTAGTCAAATTGTTTATTATATGTATTGAAGTATTTTTTATTATATTATATTTTAAAGATGTGTAAAATTGTTTAAGGAGTGACAATGAATGTTTTGAACTTTTCAGAAATTGTTTTAGAAACTGTTTTAGAAACCGTTGTGGGTAGTAATTAATTAATTGGAACAGTTTATTGAATTATGAGGTGATGTCATCATGATTGAAAAGTATAAAATGTGTAAGCTTTTTGTAACACACTGACTCTGATGAAGCCAATTGTTTGGTGAAAGCGCTTAGTCGGTGAAATAAAGGAATTTCTTCCAAGGCTTGGTTTGGTTGCTGGTGTTTTGAGGCAGTGATCTTGTTCCTGTTATTTTAAATTACCATATGTAACCCTGTTGAATGATTTTTGAAACCCATTCTGGAAGAGAAGAGGGGCCAGGATGGGAGGGGTTCACAAGGTCTCTTGAAAAGCCATTCAGACTTGCTGTAATGTCATTGGTTTTGAGGGGTTTGAGACATCTTTTTGGAACCCCCTTGCCACTTCTTAAAATTCTGTTTACTTGTATTCTGGTGAGACTGTTTATTCTTTTTTTTTTTTTTTGCTAAAATTGGACGAGAAGAAAGAAAATCCCTTGGACAATTTGGAAGGCTGACCAAACACTAAATCTCTATGTAAAGGAGAATTTAAAATATAATTTTAAATTATCTGGGAAGTTCTTAGAATGCAGCCAAATAAACCTCCTTAAAACAGTACCAGTGGCCATAGCCCTGGAAAAGTGTCAACAGGGTCATACACACACTGTAAACAATGAGTAGTGGCCTGTGCAACAGAAGAAACTATGTTATTTAAAGCAGATTTTTTCACAAGAAGAAACTGTAGATTAAACATTCCTCATACTTTCTCAATAAGTCAGAACAAACTTTAACATATGAGCCTGATAATTTAAAATTCTAAAAATCAAAGTTGCAGAAATATACTAGAAATATATAAATAAATATAATAGACTAGGATTGGAATGAAATAAGTGCTTAGCAGCAGTAGAGTTCACTAAGGCTATAGTTGCTGGGTCAGGTTTGGGAATAATGTATAAACACTTAAAAGACTGAGAACGTTAATCATCCTATCTGTCATTTTAGGGACAGCTGGCTGACTATCAGGAAAATTGCAGACAGTGAGACACACATCCTCTAAAGCAGACAGGATGGGGGGAATGGGTGTAGATTTTGGAAAATCCTTCTGCAACTACTGTATTTTCTGAGGGACTGTGAAACATAAAAACACTGGGACATTCGTTAGAAAAATATGTATTAATATGTGTATGCTTAATGACAAATTAATAATCAAGTGTTTTTAATATGCTTTTCATTCTATTTCTAATGCACTGTGATTTATATAAATTGAGTTTCATATGAGACCAAAAATATGCCATATTGAAACTGCAGCATGCTTACTGAAACTTGTAAGTTGCCCTCTGACCTAGTAACTGCTAGCATAGCAATATTCTTGTTTATGCCTTGTGGAAATGTACTTGAGAAGCAGGTGTTAATCTGCTAGGTCAAAAGCATATAAATAGACAATATACCATTGAATAAATGTAATGATTCCAGACAGACAGCCTTGTTCAGAGAATGGGAACCTCTGCAGCTGCAGTAGTTTAGAGATAAGTTAGACAAAGGCTTATTAGAGAAATGAACTGCTAGCATTGTGTTCGATTTAGCTATAGTATCTTGAATGTAACATAACAAGTATCTAACTGAAAGTAACCAAGGCCATGTTGTTTTCCTCAGGATGTTTCACATAAAAATTGTTTAAATCAGCAGAAAATCATGGGAAAGATGGTCAGCAGATGATGACCAAAAGGTGGTAATTTGTTACGTCAGCATGGTAGGACAGGATTAATTTGATAACCTATAAAAATGAATGCATTTCCTGTTTCTGGTTAGACAAACTATTAGCACGTTTTTGTCTCCTTGCTGCAAGATTAAAGTGCCTTAACCTGAACCTACCGTGTTTTGATCATTTTTAAAGTATATTTTTCCTTTGACAGATTGGTCCTTCGGACCAGAATACGTATCTCTCGCTCTGGACCTAGGTCAGAATTGGGCCCGGTGGCATGCATCCGTACGGAGAAGAGACCAAATCGGCTCTTCTGCTTTGAAAGACCTCCGACTGAATTGTCGTTCGAAAGAGGCCAGCCACTGTTTCTGATCTGGGATTGGAGGACGAGTCAACGATCCGGTGGATCAACTCACGGAGGGTCAGGTAAGGAGGAATTACCTTATTTTTGTTTCAAGATCAGGGACTAGTTACAGAATTATTCTATTTTTGTCAGGTAAATTGCTTATGCAAATTAGAGACAGAAGAAGGTGTTACTGTTTTTTGTCATAGATCAGGGAAACAGAATAGGTAGACAATTATTCTAGATAAACTGTGAAAAAGGTGTAAATTTGTGGTACCACGTGATAGAAAGGGTTACGTAACAATTTACAGCTTAGTTAAGACACCAATGGGAAATCAGTGCACAAAAAGTTCCCGGGACACACCCCTAACTGAAGACGCGAAGTATATGCAATTACAGCATTCCGATAATGTTAAATATTATACCAAATGGGTCGATAAGTACAAATTCGAGGGTAATTTAGATAAACTCGCATTTATGAAACTTGTAAAACAGTTAAAAATAGACGTGAAAGGCAAATTAAAAAAGCAGAGACAATTAGGAGTTCCTCAGGCGCACAGGTGGCTTGAGGAAGCAAATCATAGGGAGCAAAGAATTAAAAATTCAAAAATGATGTTTTTAGACAAAGAAGATAATAATTTAGTAATAGCGACAACCCCTCCTTTGCCCCCTCCACTTCCGTTACCAGAATATGAAGCGAGTGGACGAACTGATCCACCTCCACTATACCTAGCTGTCCCTGCAAAAGTACAACCGTTTGTCAGGGATCCCATCGAGACCAGGTCTTGAACACGCGACTTGAGGAGGGAAATTGAATTAAATGAGTTAAATAGAGCATCACAAGCTATGAGTGAAGAAGAGATATGTCCGCTCATAGAAGTACCGAATCCTCAGGCAGGACAGGCAGGACAGGATCCGACGCTTTTAGTTTATAGACCGTGGACACCGGAAGATATCCGGAAAGCCACAGAAGGTATTCCCCACCCAAAAGGGAATTTTAAGAAGTTTTTAGAAGATTTACAAAGTATGAGATTAAGTTACCATTTAAATGGAGAAGAAGTAGAAAAAGTAGTTAGACAAATTGTAGGTCCAAATTGGCACATGATTTGTGGCAGCTGGAATCCTCATGACGCACAACTTAGACCACTCCCACATACTGATGCAGAACTGGATGGCAGAGTGAAAGGTCTGACAGACCGAATCTCTGAAAAGTAGAAGCCTAGGGCTGATTGGACTTGTATTAATCAATGCATACAGCAGGAAAAAGAAACAGTAGATGGGTACTATGCCAGATTATTAGAATGCTTTAACAATCATAGTGGCATGACAGTTCCTGAAAATCAAGCGAATGATTCCCGTATGAACAACAATTGAAAAACACATTTTTGAAAGGGTGCATTGCACCTATTAATAGCTTTATTACGAAGCATATGATAGATCATCGAACAAGTAGATTACAAGCCTTACTTGAATATGCTAGACATGCAGAAAGACATTTTAATAGTAAAAAGAAAAAGAAAACCCAAGTATTTTCAGCAGAAGATGGGTCAGAAGTATTTGTAGTACAAACTGGGAAAAAAAGTAAGAAAAATACCCAGGGAAATTAACAATCTGACAAACGATCAGAAGATTTCGAAGAAAGAAAGAAAAAGGGTGAGTGTTTTAAGTGCGGGAAAAAAGGACATTTAGCAAGGGATTGCAGGCTAAATAAGAAGGCGACTACAGAAAATAAGGAAGATGAGGAATGACTATATGATAGTCAGGAATCATTGAGTGAAAGTGAGCAGATAAAGGTAAATGTAAATGTGATAGCAGGAGAAGAGGATGCGACACAAGGGGTAGAGGATGTATATGAATACACAGACGTAGAAGAAAATGAAATTTTGGACCTAGCTCTTTTGAGCGTAGACCTTTACTTAGCAGACACAAAACCGAAAGTGACGCTTCTGGTGGAGGGGAGGGAAGTTAAATTTTTGTGTGACTCAGGGGCTTCACGGACCCTGATACACCCTTCCAAACTACCGGAAGATACAGAATCACCAGATTATATACTAGTGAAAGCAGCTAATGGACAACTATATCGGGAGCCACTCTCCCGTGACATTACAATAATAGACCCTGTTTCAGGGATGACTCAGAAAAGTAAAATTGTAGTTTCTGCAAAATGCCCAGTGAATCTTTTGGGTAGAGATTTAATGCAGATATTTGGCATAGCAGTAGTTCCAACCATGCAGGGTATGGAAGCACAGCGACAAATGGACACTTTTGTAGTGCGACTGGAGGGTAAAATGCATTATTGGTACAGCCAGGACTTGGTTACAACTGGTCCAGGGGCAGTAACTGAAGAACTAATGAATGTAGCTATCAGCAAGTTCCCCTCCCTCGACATTGACAAACAGCATTTGTTGCATTGTACTCTATATTACTGTAATAAACCAGGTCCTGATAAAGATTATAAACAAAAATTGTTTCAGAACCATGCAAACAGGCTGGTATTGTGAAATTTGTACTGGGATGCAGAAGGGAACAGTGTAGCAAGCTGTTCATTGCCCCAGGAATTTTTAACACTCTACAAATCTAATCGACCGCTCCATGTTAGTTTGACTAAGAACAAAACTTTAAAATGGGCAGACTTAGGTGAAAAAGTCACGAGGTGGGAAAAACAGACAGAACTAGAACTCTCAGAACAAGGAGTACAGAAACAGAAATTGAATTGGATCACACAGACACACCCAGCTGTACACTCACAGGCTAGTGAGGATAGTTGAGTATTACTATTGTTAGAAGAAGAGGAAAAAGCCTTGCGAGACATACCAGACATTCTCTGGTCAGCAGGGAAATCAGATGTAGGACTAATACGAACAGCAAGACCAGTTACCATAACGCCAAAGTCAGCTTTTAGACCCCAGAAAAGACAGTATCCCTTGAGAAAGGATGCAAAGATAGGAATCAAACCTATCATAGCAGCCTTACTCAAGGAAGGAGTCTTAATAGAATCCCCTGAGTCACCATGTAACACACCCTTATTTCCTGTCAAAAAAGCAAATGGGGAATGGCGTATGGTCCAAGACTTACAAGCAGTGAACAATGCAGTTATACCCAGAGCACCAACGGTGCCAGATCCACATACCTTACTGAATGATTTAAAGCCAAAACAGAAATATTTTTCAGTGGTAGACATAAGTAATGCATTTTTCTCGATACCAATACACCCTGACAGCCAATATTGGTTTGAATTTACATTTCAGGGAAAGTGGTATACATATACCAGATTACCACAGGGGTATTGTGAAAGTCCAACGATATTTGCACAAGAAATGGCAAGCAACCTGGCGAGATTTATCCCACTGAAAGGTAGTCAGATTCTACTTTATGTAGACGACATTCTGCTGGCAGCCCCCACCCAGCAAGAATGCAAAGAAAACACGATAGCTTTGTTACAATTCTTTGCTACTCAAGGTCACAAAGTAAACAAAGACAAGTTACAGCTTTGGAGAAAACAAGTTAAATACTTAGGATATGTAATATCCAAAGAAGGTAAAATATTAGATGAAGACAGAAAAACAGTGATTTTACAAGCACCTAGACCAACTACCAAGAAGGAAATTATGTCCTTCCTGGGAACTACTAATTTTTGTCGGAGTTGGATACCAAACTATGCTTTGGAATCTGCTCCACTGGCTGATTTAATATTTAAAAAGCCGATAGCTGCACAGGATTTATTACAATAGACACCTAAAGCAGAAGCAGCTTTCTGTAAGCTGAAACAATTGATAGCATCATCCTTAGTTTTAGGATTACCAAACTATAACAAGCAGTTTATTCAAACTGTAGATTGCAAGCAAGGTTATAAGACATCAGTGTTGACACAGCAACATGGGGACAAACAACACACCATAGTTTATTATTCATCACAGTTAGATCCAGTGGCGCGGTCTTTGCCCCACTGTGTACAAGCAGTAGTTGCAGCTGCAATGGCAGTGCAGGCTTCAGCCTCAGTAGTATTATTCCACCCTCTCACATTGAGAGTGCCTCATGCAGTCGGAATTATTTTACTGCAAGAAAAAGTAGCATAGCTTTATCCAGCTAGGCATCTTTCCTGTATGACCATTCTGTTGAGCCAACCTCATATGACAATTGAATGATGCACAACTTTGAATCCATCAACTTTGCTTCCAACCCCTGCAGATGGCAAACCGCACTGCTGCCTGCAGGAGATTGAGCAAAAGACATTACCTAGACAAGACCTTACGGATGTTCCCTTGGATGATGCCGAGGTGAGATGCTATGTGGATGGCTCATGCAGGAGGGGTCCTACAGGACAGAACCTAGTGGGGTATGCAGTCGTTTCTGATACTGAAACTTTAAAAGCAAAATCTTTGCCACATAACTTCTCTGCACAAGCAGCAGAATTAATTGCCTTAACGAGGGCATGTACCTTAGCAAAAGGTAAGAAAGTGAACATTTATATTGACAGCCAGTATGCTTTTTCTACTGTACATGTTTTTGCACAACAGTGGAAAAATAGAGAAATGATAACATCTACTGATAAACTGATTAATCATGCGCAACTTATTTTAGACTTGTTAGATTCAATTCAGTTACCTAAGAAAGTAGCTATTTGCAAATGCGTAGTTCATACAAAACAACAGGATAGAATTTCAAAAGGTAATGCATGGGCTGATACAGCTGCAAAGCAGGCAGCTTCAGCCACAGAAACTTTTGTTTTGAGCGAGGAATTACAACCCTCAGAGACTTTAGATTTAAAAATGATAAAAACAATGCAGACACTTACTACAAATCTTGAAAAACAAAAGTGGATAAAACGAGGAGCAATCCTCGAAAAGGGACTGTACATCTTCAAGGAAAAGAAACCGATTTTGCCATCTAATTTATTTAGATATGCAGCGTTGTTGAGCCATGGGCAGAGCCATGTCTCAACTGGGGGGATGGTACAGTTAGTGAATCGAGTGTTTACAACCTATGGGTTTACAAACTATACAAAATAATGTTGTGCAGTATGCCATGTTTGTAACAAGCATCATGCACGAGGGGCATTGAAGCCTAAGCGAGGGAATTTTCCAACACCACCATATCCGTTCCATACTATTTGTATGGACTTCATAGAATTGAATAAATGTGAGAATAAGAAATTCTGCCTAGTTATTATAGACATGTTTTCCAAATGGGTAGAAGCGTTTCCAACTAAAAACCCAGATGCAGCTACGGTTGCAAAGGTCCTTGTTAAAGAAATTATACCCAGATTTGGGATACCGAAAAAGATTTATAGTGATAACGGGACACATTTCGTAAACCAAACAATCCAGCAACTTAGTCATTACTTCGGAATATCGTTAAAAAAATCACTGTGCGTATCACCCCCAATCTGCAGGGCTAGTAGAGCGACATAATGGGGTACTGAAGAATAGACTTAGGAAATTGATAAAAGAAACACAGAAAAATTGGGTGCACTGTTTGCCTTTAGCACTGTTGAGTATGAGAACTGTTCCAAATGTAGAGGGATTAACTCCTTTTGAAACTTTGTTTGAGAGGGCATATTATACACCTCAGTGGAAACCTCTCATGTCTACAGAGCAGGAGGCTGACAGTTCACTTGCAGGATATATGAGGAGATTTTTGAATAACAAACTTTTGCAGTTAAATTCTGTTCAGATAAAGAGCAACCGAAATCGGAAGCACCAGTAGCCCCAGGCACTTGGGTCTGGGTGAAGATTACGAAACGGAAGAATTGGAGCTCTCCGAAGTGGGAAGGTCCGTACCAGGTACTGCTGTCAACACCCACTGCAGTCAAAATCACAGAACGAGCTTATTGGATCCATTTGACACACTGTAAACTGGTTAAAAACTTTGAACTGGACAAAAACTTTGTTACTGTTACACAACAAGAACAAAATGGCCAGATACAGAGTGAGTAGAGACACTGAACAATTTCAAAAAACTTGTATGATTGTTTTTGTTGCAATATTGATCACACTGTTCTTTTTGCTGTGGCCATACTTTTGCCTGCCACAAAGGTTGAACTGATTAGACGTAATGAACCAAACATAGACTGGCATCCGAACTTTAACACTTATCAGGCAATTACATGTGTATACACAGACACTTTCAATGTTTCGAACTGCTGGGTCTGTACGGCCATACCAACAGCATACGGGGGTTTGTTAATGACTGATATCCCCCTAGGGGTCAATGAGACCTGGAAAAATCTGGTTATTGACACAGTTTCTATTAAAGCACAAGATAAGGTAGCACTGTATTTGCCTGTGACACAAAAAGGAATTGTATGTTTTTATAAAAATGACTCCATCCAAGTTGGGTGGAGTAAATGTAATGTTACTGTACAGTACAAATGTTATAGAAAACCAAATGATTTGAGTGAATCTTGTAGTACAGATTATGACTCATTTTTAAAATCTATGCATAAAACTCTTGATCAGGTACAGCACAATCCTGTACTTTTCAAACAGTTATCAGTGATAGATAAGAAAATGTTTTATGCAGGGCAGTCATTTCGTAACAAAGTAATGACAAAAGTAGAGGACTGTTATTTTGTATGTGGGAAAAAGGCATATAAATGGTTACTTGAGAATTGGTCTGGCAGTTATTTTTTGGGATACCTGGTTCTGGCCATCCGACACACTGCAGCCTTGCCTCAAGGGAGTATTCGAAATACTCGAGACATAACCAAAAAGACTGTTAAGAAACCGGAGAATCCAGTGGGACAAATCGAAGCAGGGTGGAAAGACCATCGTAATGTGGGAACCAAACTTGTGCACATGGACTTGAGCGATGCTGTTATACCCTGGGCAGGTATATCACCCATGTATGACGGAGTCAAATCAATATGGGAACTGCAAAAACTGTCTAAACTTCTCGAAATACTGAGTAATGCAACTTTTTCTGCCCTTGAACTAATAACTGATGAACTGAATGCCATAAAAACTGTAGTGCTTCAAAACCAAATGGCTCTTGACTTCACCCTAGCGGCGAGAGGTGGAACTTGCGCTTTGATCAAAGAAGAATGCTGTGCGTTCATTCCTGATCACCAGCATGAGATAAACGATCATCTCAAGGTGATTCAGCAAGTGTCGGCCATGACCAAACCAGGCCCAAACCCTCTGACAGAGTTTTTTCAGAATGCCTTTGGGGGGATGGGTTCCAACTTTATAAACATACTGATTGCTATTAGGGTAGGTTTACTCCTAATAGGAGCTTGTATTTGTTGCGGAATCCCCTGCATGAAAAAAATTAATTAAGGAATTCATAGATATATCTGTATCTGAAACTATGTATCAAAGTACTGAATTTGAAGAGCTGCTAGAATGTGAGACGCTTTCATAAAAGTTTAAACTAAATGACTTTCTTAACTGCAAACCCTAAATGGAAGAGGTTAGAAAAAGAAGCAAACTGTTTATTCTTTTTTTTTGAAAATAGAATAAAAAGTATTAACAGGAGGGAGATGTTAGAAAAATATGTATTAATATGTGTATGCTTAATGACAAATTAATAATCAAGTGTTTTTAATATTTCTTATGCACTGTGATTTATATAAATTGAGTTTCATATGAGACCAAAAATATGCCATATTGAAACTGCAGCATGCTTACTGAAACTTGCAAGTTGCCCTCTGACCTAGTAACTGCTAGCATAGCAATATTCTTGTTTATGCCTTGTGGAAATGTACTTGAGAAGCAGGTGTTAATCTGCTAGGTCAAAAGCATATAAATAGACAATATACCATTGAATAAATGTAATGATTCCAGACAGACAGCCTTGTTCAGAGGATGGGAACCTCTGCAGCTGCAGTAGTTTAGAGGTAAGTTAGACAAAGGCTTATTAGAGAAATGAACTGCTAGCATTGTGTTCGATTTAGCTATAGTATCTTGAATGTAACATAACAAGTATCTAACTGAAAGTAACCAAGGCCATGTTGTTTTCCTCAGGATGTTTCACATAAAAATTGTTTAAATCAGCAGAAAATCATGGAAAAGATGGTCAGCAGATGATGACCAAAAGGTGGTAATTCGTTACGTCAGCATGGTAGGACAGGATTAATTTGATAACTTATAAAAATGAATGCATTTCCTGTTTCTGGTTAGACAAACTCTGTATTAGCATGTTTTTGTCTCCTTGCTGCAAGATTAAAGTGCCTTAACCTGAACCTACCGTGTTTTGATCATTTTTAAAGTATATTTTTCCTTTGACAATAAATATAATAGACTAGGATTGGAATGAAATAAGTGCTTAGCAGCAGTGGAGTTCACTAAGGCTATAGTTGCTGGGTCAGGTTTGGGAATAATGTATAAACACTTAAAAGACTGAGAACGTTAATCATCCTATCTGTCATTTTAGGGACAGCTGGCTGACTATCAGGAAAATTGCAGCCAGTGAGACACACATCCTCTAAAGCAGACAGGATGGGGGGAATGGGTGTAGATTTTGGAAAATCCTTCTGCAACAACTGTATTTTCTGAGGGACTGTGAAACATAAAAACACTGGGACATTCTAGTAATAGTCTCAGAAAAAGAGAAAACTTCTGAGTCTTAATCAGAAATCTGAGGCCAAACCCCTGAATCTGTCTCTGCATCTTCCTGTTCAGATTCAAAATCTTGAATCTCTTCAGCATTAGAGGCATCCCCCTTTTTTACAAGAAGCTACTCTACAAGAAGGATCAATAGCCTGAATTAAACTCTTAACCAGTCCCAGTAAACTACTCCAGTACAAAGAAACTTGAGGAGTAGATACGTTTGGTTTTCTGTTTCTTTTTAACAGGAAAAATGAGGCCAACTGTGTTACTAAAGGCAGCCGCTGCTTCCTCAGGGATGGGCACAGCATTCTGACATAACAGTGTAACTTTCCCTGTTCCCTCTAACAGTGCCAACAAGAGTGGATCCTCCTTGCTCACTGAGGGGACTCCAACAGCCACAGAAGACATAGCTAACCCCCGGCCCATAGTTGCTGCAGGTGCTGCACCAGAAGGATTCAGGGTAAAAGATGAGTAGTCTGAGGTACAACAATTGGCCACAGCAGTCACCCACCTGTGGTAAAGGCAAATTGCTAGCCTGCTGTGGTGGCAAAGGCTGTTTGCGCAACTTTTTCTTTTTGTGGCTGTAAGAAACACTGACTGTGAGACCAACAATGTGTTCCATGGTCAAGCCAAAAATGGTGTCTCTTTCCCATGGAAGACAAGTAGCAAATGTCAGTAAATCTACCAGTCCACAGAAGTTACTTTTTGACAGAAAAAATACAGTAAGACCACTTTCAAACTCTATGGCAGCCCTCAAAACAAAAAATTAAACACAATTTCTCCACAGAAAATATGTTATCAGTTAGTTTACATTAAAACTAACAGAAAAAAAGAGTTCTCAGTTTAAAAATGCATTACAGTCTTGAGACAGTCTATTAAAACACTAGCTTTAAAATAACTTTCCTGAAGAGGGAAAGTAATAAAACATCAGTAAATATAAGAAAATATAATTATTTTCCCAAAGGAAATGTATCTGTCTGGTAAAGGAAAGCACAAGCCACCTGTCGAGCCTTGAAAGCCTAAGAGGATCGTAATGTTCTGTGTCAGGAAAGCTCTGAAAGGCTTTGTGTCCAAACTTGTCTTTCACTGAGCTGCTAGACAGTTGGAGCACATGGAAGGTGCCCTGAAAATTTGGAAGGTGGCCAGCTGTTATATCCTTGACAAGATATAACCCATATAGCTAAGACTATTGCAGCAGTGGTCAGTATGAATAACATCACCTTTATCTCACAGCCTTTATTATTTACTATATTATATATACTGTGTTTGTAATGGGCCAGATTCCATAACAGTGGTATAGTGAAAGCAAACAGGGGACAGGATGAATTTTGCAGTCCTACTCTCACTACATAGAACTACAAAATCCAACCTGCCCCTGGAATGACATAATCCTGAGAAGGCAGGATTTGGGGGACCTGATAGGCTCATAAAAGATAATGAGATTCACTAATATTATATGTTAATTAACCTTATTATCTATTCTGAGCATAGTGCTGAAACTACTTGAGGACTTGGCAAGGGCTGCCAATTTCAACTTAAGACCTGGACTCAGTAGCTACACCTTTCTGTCGGACCTGATACTGCAGACATGGAGCCTGTCTGCAACATCAACTCCAACATACAGGTGGAGCCGCATGACCATGAGACCATTCCAAGCAACAGCTCCAACCTATAGGGCAGACAGCCAAATTCAGGCATGATGGCCAGCAAAGCTATTGTGCCTGCATTCACCCCCATCTGGGAAGAGGGATGCACAGCCACTAGACACCAGGTACCTCAATCTATTTTTAACAAAGCTACAGTGAGTAATCCTCTGATGAGTTTGGAGGATAGATTGTATTAAACAAAACCATACTGATTCAACAAAACAGATGCAAATTACTGCCATTATATTAATATAGCATATTTGTTTGGTTTTATAGATGATAAGTTTTATCTTCTACAGCTCATGCTCAGTCTGTGGTATTATGTTTCTACGTACTCTTTCAGGGTTTGAAGTATGCCTTTCCATTTTAGGTATGGTGATTATTTTCTAGTCACAAAATGTTCCTTATGTTGCATTTCTGGACTGATGTATAGTTTGATTCTTTAACTAGGACATAGCTGAAACATCATAGTCTAGTATGCACACCTGCTGAAAATAAATAAATAAAACTCCATTGCCCGTACGCAGACAGGCAGATACCATCCACCTAGACTCCCCACTTGACTGAGCTATGGGCTTCAAAGGCATCATTTAAAGCAGTGCATGTAACATGGTAACTGAAGTTGCTGACTCACAGGCATGGCTAAGTCTAAAAACTTGAGGCACCTAGCAATGTCAGAGATGTTGTTAGAAGCACATATAACTAGATCAGAAAACAACCAAATAAGAGATGTTTCCTGGAATGAAAGGAGCTGAATAATATGTTGGACCATGATGGGTTCAGCTTTCTGGTGAAGAACAATACAAGAAAGGATAGACTTCTGGATGTGGTTCTAACCAATGCAGCGGGTATCATGGATGTCCAGGTTAAGGCACTGGCAGCCAAAACTGATTCTGTCACTTGTATGGTTTGGAGTAAGGGAAAAGGTAAGACAATGTGTGGGATTTTAGAAGAACTTAAAAGAATCCTTTTTTTTATTCTGTCTTGGACTCCTCCAGACCACTTTAATAGAAAAGTAACCCTAAAGCAAATAGAAAAAATACACAGTTTGTCAATGCCAGGGAATGGAGAGTTGTGTATCACATTATTCAAGAAACACAAAGAGCTATTTCTGTGAACCAGATCAGTTCATGATCATATTCATGCTGACTAAATGCTGTTGAATGAATTCAACATTGCTTAGAAGTAACTCAGCCCTAAAGGCTTCTTACAACCTTATTAGATAATCTCATTTCCCAAAAGGACTAATGAAAAGCCGGGAAGAAGCAGTGTGATGGGCTCTGATTAGCCATCATCATCAGCATACATTAAAAGCTAGTATTATGATGCATGTGCTAAATACCTAGACCCCCATTGGTTATCCGGGAGTGCCACCCATGTGCTTTCCCAATTAGGGCTTTCTAAACCTGGAACTTTTCAAACTTTGGGAAGCATTGTTCTGTGCAGATATTATATATGACCACTGACATAGACCTTAATTTGTTCCACCCAATAATGGACACAAGTGTATTTGATTATATGAAATGCCTGTGAGTATTCAACAGGAATGCCATTAACTTGCAAAGAAAGGTCAAGGGTAGCATATTGCAAATGATTTTTTTTTTAGTTTGGGCCTTGTGCATATCTTAAAGATGCCTTTAATAATGAATGTCAGAAATGCTTGTACTTTCTTTGAAAATGGAAGGCTATACTGCCTTCTAACAAATAAAGTCTCACATATAAACTAATCACAGAACTTTCCTTGAAAATGCCAGTATCTTCAGGGTGAGATAAAACCAACAAAAAAACTTATGCATATGGGTTTGACAGCAAGACTGCTACAGCAACATTTAAGGAATTTGAGGGCTTGAGCAGAACTAGTGCAAATAAGGATGGCATGGATTGTGGCAGAGTAGTCTTAATCTGAACTGTGAGGAGTCCAAGTAGGAAGATGGAAAAGCTACAAGCAGTGAAACAGGAGAGAAGGGTGTACAGAAACATGGTCCAATGGCAAAAAGTGGTGAAACATGGAGGTAGCTGGTAATAACTTATTCTGGAATGCCAGAAACAAGACAGGGGGTGCAGTAGCAAGCTACATAAAACAGAGTATCAAAAATGAAGTTAGACAGGAGAAATACCACCAAACCAGAAATGTAGCAGGTGTATAACCAGGGTTAGAAGCTAGTAGTGTGTCCTGTTAGTCAAGGTAAAGACAGTGAAGAGTTCAGAAATTGACACATCATCTGCTCCCAAAAAGAGAGGAAAATGAGACACTGCTGCTGGAGAGAATAAAGGCCTGGAGTAGAAGGAATAGCATAATACATGAATCTGCTAGGACTGGATTGGGAAATTCTGAGTTCCAGGATAGATAAAGAGCGGATGCTGAATGAGGCATTCGACAATGAGGGGTTCAACCAAGTGGTGCAGGACAGTACCAGAAAGGAGCAAATTCTGGATGCGGTCCTAAACAAGGCAGTGGATATCATAGATGCCCAAGTTAAGGCAATGGTAGCCAGCAGCGATCATGTGACTGTGTGGTTTAGAGTAGGAAAAGGGTCAAAATAAAGAAAGAATGGGAAAATGCAAAAATGAAAAGGACAAAAACAATGGTGTGGGATTTTAGAAGAATGAGTTATGCTGTGCTGAGGAAGTGGTTAAGGTTGAGTAAGTATGCTATGACAATTGGTCATGAATAGTTTACACAGGGCTATGGACAAAGGTGTGAGGAAGAAGAAAAACAGTAAAAAAGAGACGGGTAAGGTGGCTACATTGGAATCTGAGGCTAGCAACTGGTACAAAAACTAAAGACCTACAAGAGATGAAAATGAGGGGGCTGAGAATGTGGAAGGGGCACATTTCAAGGAGAACAGAATATAGCAATAAAGATGGTAAGGACAGCAAAGGCTATGTTTGAACGGGTGTTAGAATAAGAGACCAAGAAGGGAAAAAAAGCTTCTTAGGTACATGGCAGAACAAAGGTACATGGCAGAAAAGAAGGAAAGAAAGAAAGAAAGAAAGAAGGGAAGTACAGGCTGAGAAATTATGGGAGGGAGAGCACAGCATACTGCAAAAATGCAAAGATATTGAATGAGTATTTTGTTTCAGTCAGAGATGTAACTAAGACAGGATGAAGTGGGTGGCTAAGCTGGGTACTAGCTATTAGGAAGTATGCTCAGCAGGTGCAGATCAAGCGCACGTGCGTGATGCAGTACCAGGGTTTATTTAAGAAGTCACAGGTGATACTGTAGCTCCTTAAATGAGTGCATTTAGTAGCTTAGTGTGATATTTTCTGTGGTGAGAAGCTTACATTAACTCTTTCCTACAGTCCTCTGTCTGTTTGTTTGGGGAGTCATTGTTTTATTGTTTTATGGTCCTCAACTTTAGATTGGGGTGTGCCAAACTGTTGCCTGCGCAGAGCACCAGATGACCAAGCTATGGTTCTAGATTCAGTCTTCATACTGAAAAGCAAAGGGACAGTGCCAGGCTGGGAGACAAGCAGTTCTGAATGGGAAGAATAGTGGAAAAAAAAACATTAGAAAAGATGAGCTAGGTTCAGAGGAATTGGTTGCCCTTTATGTGGATAAAGCACAAGGACCAGATGGGCTGCCTTGTAGAGTCCTGACATTTGGCTAGTGTGTTGACAGACTCCCTGACTAAGATATTTAACACAGCATTGTCTAGTGCAGAAATACTGAAGGACTGGAGAACAGCAGTTGCTTTTCTGTTCTACAAGGAAGAAAGGAGCAACAAAAACTCTGGGGACTACAGGCTGTTACATCAAAAGCAAAGGCAGGGAAAATCATGGAGAAAATCCTGAGGGAACAGCTGGTAGCATTTCAGGAGAACAACAGTCTCAAAGATGACAATCAACATGGGTTTACAGCCACTGTTTATCAACCCTGAGCCAGTTTTACTTAACAGGGGTATATTATAATGATATTAATTCATATTTTGCTGTATAACATAACCAACTGTAAAGCAAATGGAAAACTGTTACTGTCAACTGAAACTCCTATATGAATTAGGAATTATAAAACTGTTACTAACAATGAACATTTCTGTATTGTTGCCCTTAAGGGCCCAGGTCAGGACTGAAAAGGGTCTTTGGACCAGATCACTTACCCAGTTACCAAACAGCAAAATCCATGAATAAATACCTGTAGCTGTAGTCAACCTGGACTTTCAGCAATGCCTTGGACTTGATCTCATAAAGGAAGCTAATAGCAAAACCACAGGAGTTGGAGGCAATACCAAGGCTGGGGAGCTGGACAATTGCATGGCTAAATGGTAGGACAGAGGGTGGTGATGAGAGGGACAAAGTCAGGAATTAGGAAGGTATCTAAGGCACTACCATGGGGGGGTCTATCTTGGGATTAGTACTCATTAGTATGATGTTATCAGACATATCTGTTGGAGAAAAGAACAGGATCTACCTCTTTGCTGATGACACAAAGGTGGGTGCAGCAGTGGAGGATAGGAATTGGGGTCTAGAAAAAGGTTTAAAAAATATGAACAAGGAGAAAGAATGGTTGCAGTTAAGGTTCAGTGCAAACAAATGGAAAGTACTGCACTTGGGTCTCAACACCCCTAGTGTGAAGTATCATCTGAGAGGAGATGATACTAGTCTAGTGTTATTAATGGATGCACATGCGCTTACACACACACACACACACACACACACACACACACACACACACACACACACACACACACACACACACACACACACGTAATATAAACACCACCACACCACCTAAAGTGTGTTGTCTTTGAGATATGACATGAAATGGAAAAGCCCAGTGACTATACATTGGATAATGGCAAGATAGTTAAAAATATAACTAGTGCATTACAGCTAGATATTGTCACACCTGAGGTCAGGAAGAGATTGACCAAAGGAACAATCCTGCAATTACTGCATTTTGAAGACAGAGATGGGGACAGCATTTCCTTCTTTAAAGATGCAAACTTCAGAAAAAAATGGAATTTAGAGCAATGCATCGAAAGCGTATTTTCTGCACAAAAAACTCTTAAACGGTAGTGCTGATCATACCTGAAATTGACTGTTGGAAGAAGAAACAAAGGACAGGGGCAGCAGCAAGCAGAATGTCGGGGTGTATTGTCAGGTGACAGATTCCAGTAGCAAAAAGGTAATGCTTTTACCCTACAGGGCCTTGGTCTGATCATACCTTGAGTACTACGCAGTTCTGGAGGGTATTTAAGAAAAAAAGGACATCAGGCTGCTCAAAGGAAATCAGAGGAATGTTACCAGAAAGATCCAAGGGATTGAGCAAAAGGAATATGCCCAGAGGATAGAGGAGCTCTTCTTATCCTAAACCAGAACAAATGAAGGCATGATATTGGTGCACATGATCATGTCATGGAGATGTGGAAGAAAGTCATTCTGAGCAGGAGTGGCAGAGGTGAAAGCAAGGGGTACTGATAGCATATTGTACAGTTTAACTACTCTCTGCATCTCTGGGAGTATTTTTTCACAGAGAGTTTTGAAGACTCATATGACTAGTAAACAGATGGGGTGGTGGAGAAGGACTCCACACAGACAATAAAGAAGACATAAGACAGGTGGAGAAGGAGAAATGGTGAAGGTAAGGAAAGAGGAGAGAATAGGAGAGGAGAAGATAGGTATACTGTTAAAATATTGATCCAGTTAAAAGGCAGATTGGACATGCATATTGTCTCCTTCTGCCATCAAGCTAATGTAATGCAATTTGTGGCAGTGAAACCCACTGTCCAAATCTCATAGAGAGTCCTTAGCATGAACTAACAGCTTTCTCCCTTTTCAAATATAAAAATATTGCTCAAATGTAGTGTTTATAGAATTTTCATTTGATAATCAGACATATAGATCTAAAAAAGGGCGGAGGGATAGCCATTCTATATCCCTTTACCTTCAACATCAAACAGAGAGCACACCCTATCACTCAATACCCCTCCATCACAAATAGCTGAAAACTTTAACAAGCACTTCATAAACTCAATATCAGACCTACTAGCTAGCACTCCTAATGCTGGATCCTCCTACCCTTCAACCTATTGAGACACCAACCTGAGCATCAACTACCTCTACCCTATCATTACTAACCCCTACTCAACAAAATGTCATACAAACCCCATTCACATTTCAGCCCATACCTATTGACACCATTAAGAAACTGCTTCAAAAACTAAAACCCTGGTCTACTTCAGCTGACAATCTTCCCCCATACTACCTCAAAGTGGCTGTTAATTAAGTCACCTATCCAGTCAGTATCCTTATAAGCAGGTCTTTATCTGATTCAAAAGTACCTATCATATGGAAACAATCAAACATCACCCCCATACATAAAGGATGCAATTATTTTGAACCATCCAGTTTCACTCCTATATCCATCTAGTCACCCATACCCAAAATTTTCAAGAGAAATATCCATCAGCAGGTAATGCAATACCTATTGCAAAATAATCTTTAACCAAAACCCAACATGACTTCTGACCCAGCCAAAGCACAGCTACAGCTCTATTATCCTTTACAGACAGCGTGAGCAAGGCCAGAAATGCAGGATGCTATACAGCCTCAGTATTCCTTGATCTCTCCAAGGCCTTTGGCACAGTGTCTCTCACCTTACTATTAAACACCCTGTCTAATGTAGGCTTCTCAGATAACACAGTAAAATGGTTTCAGAGCTACCTCAGGGATCGTAAACAAGCAGTGAAATGGTCCAATGAACTCTTGCCCTTTCTGCATTACCCTGATGGAGTCCCCCAAGGCTCCATCCTAGGACCCCTACTCTCTAACATTTTCACAATCAATCTTCACACTGCCTCTCTCCCTGGAACCCTCATTCAGTACACTGATGATTCCACCATAATCTGTACTGCTCAATCACTAGCAGAACTACTTTCAAAAACTCAACAGTCCTTTACTGCAGTTGAATCCTGGCTAAGAAATTCCCAACTCTTCCTAATTCCAAAGAAGACTAAACTAGTACTCTTTCACCCCAAAAAACACCTCCCCTGTCACTGATCATTTCAACATCCTTGTATCTGACAGCACTGTCATAGAAATAGTGCAGGAACCCAAACATCTAAGAGTTATCATTAACAATAAATTTTCATTCAACCTTCATATACAGCAAAATGTAAAGAGAACTTATCAAAAACCGGGACTGTTGTATAGAAACAGACATTTCTTTACTGCAGCAACCAAAACTACCCTTGCAAAAACATTTTACTTCCCTCCCTTCTTTATGGTGCTGCTGTCCTAGTTAACTTACAAACTTCTACCCTAAGCAAGGTGGAACAGTGTTACAACAAAGTTGCAATGTTTGCCACAAACTCTAAATATGACACACATCACTGTAACCCACTACTAGAACTAAGCTGGCTTGAACTCCCCAACCAACTTGCCTTTATTCAGCTATCCACCTTGCACAACCTTATTTTCAAGCCTACTGCCTGCCCTGCACTAGCCAGTCTAGTCACACCTTACACACCAAATCAATCCCTCTGATCAAAAGACAAAAATCTCTTAGCTATCTCAAAGCCTACAAGAAAACCAGGTCATTCTCTGTATTCATACTCTTCCCCCGGATTTACGATTCTTTCATGCAGGACTAGCGTAGTCCTGCATGGAGGCAGACGTTTAGGAGCAGGACAGCAGTGTGTCACGCATAGTAATGAGGTGCGCTGTCTAAGCTCTTAATCTTACATGGAGCGTGTAAGAGTGCAGGGGGCATGTCTGAGAGCAAAGCACTCAGAATATACATGCCTCCACAATGAAAAAACAGCAGAAAGGGGTACAAAATGAGCAAGACCACTCATAGGTGTCCGCATATCCCCATCAACAGTCCCCCTCATGTACAACAGTAAAAGTATACAGAAATAAAATGAACAAACATTTTTTTTTTTTTAAATCCGATTAAAGCTAACTGTAGGTGCACGAGTGTACCCATCGCTTAGCTATGGTTAATGCAGCTTAAATGGCTGAAGAGGATAACAAGGAAGATATATACAAATTAAGCAGCATAGCAATAGTGTAGTGGGCAGAGCATTCGCCTTACGAGAAGGCATTCCCGGTTTGAGTCCCACTCCAGTACATTCCATTTTCCATGGCAAAGCACGTTATGATCAATATTTATGTTGCAAAACCCACTAAATAACATATATTTATGAACTGGAGTACTGCAGTAAATGCGCATGTGAGGTGTCAGTGTCATAATGAATAAAGCACTAGTAAGCAGGTTTAAGCACCAATAAGCAGTAGTAAGCATATTTAAGCACTAGTAAGTGAGTTTAACCCAGTTTGCACGGCGGTAAGCAATGTCTACACTCGTTAAGCAATCCTGAAGCTAACTCTCTGTAAGCAGATGTAACAGCAGGTTAGCAGTGCTTACCGTCACACAAACCCACGCAAACACGCTTACAAATGCTCAAAAGTGCCTTAAACGCTCTGTATCCAATGGCCCTTGTTCTGGCCATCAACAAAATAAACAGCCATGCAGGTCATAAACCCAGGACCCTATACACCATAGTCACAGTAGTTAACCACCAAGCCATCACAGAAGTACAGAAGAATGAGCTATCGGCAAGCAAGTAGTCACCATAGTAAAACCAAACTGAACCTGTGAAAGGAATCAGTATACAGACATGTGCGCCTTAACCCACTACATAACATAAATATGTGAACCGGAGTACAGCAGTAAGGCCAGAATTTAGGTGTAATTGTAATAGAGTGTTGAAGTCCCAAATAAAACACACGGACCCCATACAGTGTACATACATATGAATCATGGATACCAGGCATACATATAAGGTGCAATGAATAATAACTCAACGCCAAAAAGGAATTATAATGCAAAGTCTAATGTAAGCAATGCTAAGCACTGCACAGGCCAGCTTAACAGGTGTAAGCAATGTGTAGACCAGCTAACTAAATGTGCCCAGTGTTATACCCCTTTAAACACTGCCAACCCTAGGTAAGCAGGTTTGCCCATGGCCTAGCCTTTTCAAAACTGGTCAATCATGGAAAAGTGCGGGAAATCATCCCTACTTAAACCCAAGAGGCAGGAATATATCTCATAACTGGTTATAGCTTCCCCTTGCAGGCACAATGGCAGTAAGGGAAGAAGCTATGCGCTTTCAGGCACAGCACTGGTGGATCCAGGAGTCCAGAGTCATGGCAGGACTCCTTGTCAAAGACCATGATCAGAGACTGGTGCAGAGCCAGTACCAGGGCTCCCAATATAAGGCAGAGGCCTGGGACCATCTCACCCATGACCTCACCAGTGCCACTGGGATACCCCAAACTGGTGAGCAGGTCAGGCATCACTATGCCAACCTGAAGCAGCGTAAGGGGGACCACTTGGACCAGTGGATCCAAGAGGCTAGAGCAGCAGGGGATGTTCCAGTTGTAAGTATCACCCCACTACGTGTGTAATAATTGCCAGCTCATGGATAGGTATGGCTAAATATTCCTCTTATGTCCCCCACAGCTGCAATGGAGCGGGCCGTGAACCATGAGGCCCACGTCAGTCACCTGGCAAGGTTGCGATGCTAGCCAGGTCAGTTATACTCATGCATTTACTCTGATAGGAAATAAAACTAAAATTAATAGTAAATCAATTGCCTGTATAAAACCTGTATTATTCAAGGCAAGTACTGCATACACTGGAGAATATGGCAGGAAGAGTCTCATATAGTATGTATATAAATAAAAGCGTAACAGCCTGACAATAAAGGTCTAACTGCTGGACTGCATGTGTACACTCTGGTATCATATGGTAATGTAGATTTGCAATCATGTAATAGTACTGTTGTATTAAGCACTGTTACCTACACCATGCACCATAAATTGAATGTGTAGGAATGCCTGTATATGGCTGGTGTAATCCCCAGAGGCTATTTAGCACAACTGAGAGACACATAGATAGAAAACAGGGAAAATGCAGACAAGAAAACCCAAATAGCACATGCAACTCAGATGTGAACAGTTGTTTTGTTTAGTACACACAGCCATGGTTCGAATCCTGCCAGTGGTAGTAGTCAGTCTGCATACAGAATCATACCCCACGACTGTACAGATATGTCCAGAATGTCCAGTAAATTGGCCCATATCTCTTGACTATCAACCTGTCCCCCTGGGAAATAAGTGAGATGACCCCAGACGTATAGGCAGCAAACAGGAAATACATCTGATTGACACACATCTATGAGAACAAAGCTGGCACACTAGCAACTCTCCAAAACCTTATGAGACGTGTCCCATATGTCCCATTTACACCCCAACATGTCAAGCTGTGGCCAGAGTGTGTACAGTAACAGAGTGAGATGTATGTGCATAATAGTAATGTGGAATCTGGTACTGTGTGTGGGAGCATTCAGGTAGTGCTAACAAACATTTCTGCCACAGGTCTGCCAGATACCAACACTGTGCTCAGAAATACAAGAATTACACCCTCTACTGGTACTGTTTACATAGGTATTGTATGGCATTGCGGCTGATGCAGTTGCTCTGAATAATGAGGTATCACACATCACTGTCGCCCACACTGTCCTACAAAATATTACTGTCTAGGAGATCTGTATGAGTGTTGTAATACAAGGTCAGAATGAAAAAGCACAGGGGGTTAATAAGACAGAAAGCAGATAGGAGATACACAGCAATATCTATATAGCAGACACAACTGTGATAGACTGTATTTACGTTGCAGCAGACACAGCCATGGTCTGAATCCTGGGAGTGGATGTAGGCTGCATACAGAATCATACCCCACAACTGTACAGATGAGGCCAGAATGTCCAGTATATGGGCCCATATCTGCTGCCTGTCCCCCTGGTAAGTCTGTGGGAAGATCCCAGATGTTTAGCCATCAAACAGGGAACACAAGTGATTGTCAAACATCTATAAGAACAAACCTGTCACTGTAGCAACCCCCGAAACTGTTAGGAGAGTAATATTTGAAGTATATCCTATCTACACTCCCATGTTGTCAAGCTGTGACCAGAGTGCGTACAGTAACAGATTGAGATGTATGTGCATAATACTAACGTGCAATCTGGAAGTTTGTGTGGCAACAGTCAGGTAGTGCTAACAAATATTGCCCCCACACGTACGTCGGATACGAACACTGTGCTGAGAAATAAAGACCATTATAACCTGTACTAGTACTGTTCACTCTGGTATTGTAGGGAATTGTGAGTGTTGCAGTTTTTCTGAATAATAAAGTATCACTGATCACTGTCACCCACACTGCGCTACATAATGTAACTGTGTAGGAAAGCATGTATAAGTGTGTGTCAGGTCACTAAAGGTAAAAGAGGGCAATCTTCTAGATATATCCTGGCACACCAGCATGTGGTCAACATATGGCCAGAGTCTGTGCAGAAAGAGTTGGCTAGCTATGTGCACAACATCAACATCAATCATCTGGGAGTAGGTGTAGAAACAGTTAGTTAGTGTTAACAAACATTCCCTCCACAGGTATACCAGGTAAGAGGTATATACTGCAGGTAAAACCAGTTCATGTATAACAATGATGACAGCCATATCACTGTCCAAACTAAGGCTATAGGTTAGTGTAGTAATACATGTAAGGTATAGATAATAGCACTGACTAGGAAAGTAATGTGGACTACAGGAATATACTAGTTGTTAATTGACATATTTCTCTCCCCCCACCATATCTCCAGCAATAATCAACATACCCACCCCAACTGGTATGTAATGACACCTATGTTCTGATAATGTCCAATTGTTTGATAAATATTTTAATTGTTCCCATGCATGTGCTATATTGAATTATTCCAACATTGGTGGCATGGTGTCATCAATGTACTTGTATGCTGTTCTTATTACCACTATGGTCCCATATATGCATATGTTCTGTTTGTTATGCAACTGTTCCATATTGGGTGTCTGGGTTAATGGTAATATATATGCATGCTGTTATACCTAATACTGGAATGTGTTGACTATTACTAACCCACACATGATGATGAACTCTAAACACTATAGCACGCTTGGGAAGGCCGGTCCCAGCGGACCCATCTGTCCCACCTCAGCTGGCCGTGGCACCGGGCACCAGCATGTCTGGGGCCCATCTTGGGACCTCCCTGTCCATTGGTCCTGCACAACCTTCAGGTGGAACCACCTCAGAGGATAGGGCTTACCACCCCCTGGGAGCGGGTGCGGACAGGCACCTGTCACCCATCGCCAGGTTGGGGTCATGCTACATAGAGAGATCAACCAGCAGCTTGGTGATTTCTACGCCAGCTCGAGGGCCGCATGTCACAACTAGAGCGTCAGTCTGGCTCTGTGACCCAGCCCCCAGCACAGCCACCATCGGGGCTGTGTAGGTGCAGTAGTGACTGCCCATGGGTGGGGACCTCAGCCCCACTGTTTCCACTAGGGGGCTCATGGGCTTCCGGTTTCCCAACAACCCTCCTCATCAAGGTGTTCACCCCCCCACATGTATCATATACCGCCCCTGTATGCGTCTTGTTTGTCTTGTCTGTTAACCTACCCAACCTACCTCCCCAAATATACCTACTACCCCTCCCCAACATCCCACTCTCACCTGAAAAAAAAAGGGCAATCTGTTCCCACCCCCCCCCCATACATAGCTGTCCATTTCACACACATGTCCACTGGACACGTAATCTGGTCTAATTGGCATCATAACTTATTATTGTTGTCCTCACCCCCTCCCAGGGGTTTGAGTGTCCAAATCTACCTCCAAATTCAGTGTATATGCACAGCTGTTGCTGTAGAAGAAATGGACCTTCCCTACACCCTTCCTGTACATCCCTGGCTAGTTTCCCTACTGTCTTTCCCTCTTTGTGCCCCTTTTTTCATCACTTTCCTATCAACCCCTTTTTCTTGTATTTTAAAGAAATTAGCGCAGGGGTAAGTGGGAGTAAGCACTTGTAAACAGCAGTAAGCGGGTTTAAGCCTGTTTGCGTGGAGGTAAGCAATGCCTACACTAGTTAAGCAATTTAGAAGCTAACTGAGTATAAGAAACTGTAACCAGAAGTTAGCAGTGTTTACCTTTGCTCAAACCCATGCAAACCTGCTTACAACTGCTCAAAAGTGCCTTAATCACTCTGTATCCAACGGCCCTTGTTCTGCCCAGCAACAAAATAAACAGCCTCTGCAAGGCTCAAACACAGGACCCTGCACACCATAGACAAACTGATTTACCACTAAGCCCTGTCAGATATACATAACCCTAATGTATTTACAAACATATCATCCAGCCCAGTCATTCAACAGTACAGAGAATGTAGTCCAACATGTAGATGTATGTGTGTGTAAATATATCAATATCTAAACAGATACAACATATCTATATATGTAGATATTTATATTTATATATATATATATATATATATATATATATATATATATATATAAACATATATACATGCAAATCTCTACATCTATAGATATATATGTCTACATCTATATGTCTAAATATATACAGCAAGTTATATATATGTAAGCAGATATATATATCTATGTAGGTATATATAGACATAGTTATATTTATCTAAGCAGATATATATATCTATATAGGTATATACGGACATACATCTGCAGATAACAATGGGAAAATAACTAAAACATATATGTCCACATGCACCGTTAATGGGGTTGAGAGGCCCCAAACAATATATGTCTTGTACGAGTAGGTATACCCCCCACAGCCAAACACATCCACCCTGCAATACACTACCAAGTGTTACAGATACCATAACCAGGACCTGACATAACATGGGCACAAGATGTTAACAGTACTACATCCCACCTGTATGATGTCAGGCTGGTATCAGTAACATATCATGCAGTACAGTCTGGCTTCCATAGGAAATGTACAATGTGGAAGCTATCAACATCCCTAGGATACATATACACAGACACATATATGCAGATACAGATGTACATAGATATATATATATATATACATATATATAGATATATATGTGACTACATATACACACGCAGAGATATGTACAGTAAGATACATATGTAGAAGGTGCACACCTATGAACCTATGAACAATATGGAACAGCCACTATGCCTACAATTAACACCTTAACAACTGTACACTGTATGAGCCACCCATACAAATCACAATCATTGCCTGTAACGTATACCCACAGAGAGGTCATAAGATATAACACCACACACAGGTTTGCATAAATGGAAAACCTTTTATTGTGTACTATTACAGTTGTATATGCCATGTCATATAGCTGTTCAGACACTGACATCCATATAAACAGAGTAATGCAACTGTGAAACAGTTATACTAATAATAGTCTAGAAAGGTTTACAAATGTTGCTGTCCAGGCCGAGCCCTTCAAATAGTACAATAGTAAAGACAGACTGGGACACAGGATACCAAACAATCAACAGTAAGTAATGCAGGTGTATAGTTCAGCAGCCTCTAGCTACACTCTGTACACAATCACTAGGTGGTAAAGACCTCCGCTGACACAATGGGATGTAACTGTCACATAACAAGGCATAACTGATACCATCACAAGCACACTGACAAACAGAACAGTCTGTATGGCAGGAGGCAGTAGGCCTGCATTAACCCAATTTATGTAATTAAATTAAATATAGGTGAATTGTATGGTAATGTACATACAGGTATCTTAAGCCAGCTCACCCCGATACCCACACATGTTGTAACAGCCTAGGATATTTATGGTGTACCCTCCCCCCAGGCTCAATAATACAGGGCCATATAACACTGTTACATACACTGGCCTCTGGAGTGCAAAAGGTCACATGTATTGTGTAGGTGAAGCCCAAACATATATGGCCCCAGCCCCACCGTATGTGTGGGGGGATACCACAGCAGTGGACTGATGGCAAGAATGCCAGCATGATATACTCACAGTGCACTACAGAACAACCCCTGACAGCATGTCATATGTGCAAAGCTTGGTATGTAGGTGGAGGACAGAGGCTGGAACACAGGCCCATATAAAAAAAAAAAATATATAAAAAAACACAGCATCAATGAGACCAGATGGTGTCCCGGGCTGCATCCTACATGAACTCCAAGAAGAGCTAAACCCAAACATAAAACTACTGTTCAATCTTAGCCTTACTACAGGATATGTACACAAAGAGTGGCGTACAGCAACAGTGGTCCCTCTCCACAAAGGTGGTGCCTCAACGGATCCTGGAAACTATCGCCCCATAAGCCTGACTAGTTTGGTCTGCAAAGCTATGGAAAGGATCATCATGGACCTCATAAATAAAGATATTGGGGACCTACAGACACTGGATCCTACCCAGTTTGGCTTTGTTAAGGGCAGATCCTGCCTCTTAAACCTGGTTGATTTCTTTGAAACAGTCACCAAGGCCATTGACGAGGGGAAGGTGGTCCACACAGCCTACCTGGACCTCGCAAAAGCCTTCGATACAATACCCCACTCGGGCATTATAGATAAGCTCACCAGCTTAAATATAAATCCCTATGTCACTAGATGGGTTGCAAACTGGCTCAAGGACAGAACCCACATGGTTACAATTGCTGGAGCCATGTCAGACTCCAAACCAGTTACAAGTGGTGTCCCACAAGGCTCAGTCCTGGGACCTCTCTTGTTCGGTATATATTTCTCGGCGGTACAGGCCAACACGGAAGGACTGTGGCTGACCAAGTTCGCAGATGACTGCAAACTGGAAGCCATAATCAACTCTCCAGCCGACACAAGCATCCTCCAAAAGGGCCTCATAGAAACAGACAACTGGTGCCAGAGCCATGGCCTCAAGCTAAACGCCAAAAGTGTATAGTCATCCCTTTGGCAAAAACAAAGTGCCCACAAATTACCACATAGGTGGTAATCCATTAAGTACAGAAGAAGTCATTAGGGACCTGGGGACCCAAGTTGATAGCAATCTCTCATTTGACAACCACGTGGCCAAAGTGGTTAGAAAAACATTTTATATAGCCCACCTAATCATGAAGGGATTCACATCTAGATCAGGGGGGGGTCATTGTATCTCTTTACTCATCCCTCATCAGGCCCATAATTGAGTACAATGCCCCTTTTGGGATGTACCTTACCAGACACCTGCAGCAACTGGAAAGACCCCAAAAGTACCTTACCAAGAGGATCAAAGGGCTCAAACAGATGCCATATGCTGCCCGGTTAAAGAAACTCCAGCTCTACTCAGTGGCATACCGCCTGCTCAGAGGCGATCTGTGCCTGACTTATAAAGCCATGTCCAACCCAGAATTAATGGACATGCTGCACCTCAGAAAATCCAAATCCCATCAAGCTACCTTTCCGAGAGACTTCAACCTCAGCACTGAAATAAATAGGACATGCTGGAGGGACAGATTCATAACCCAGAGGCTCCCTTCACTCTGGAATAAAATCCCAGTCCAGGTTAGGCAGAGTCCCACATTGACTCTCTTCAAGAGGAATCTTGATGAGTGGATGGGAGATCGTAGGTTTACCCCAGCTATCACTTCTGTGTCACTGTTAGACAGAGGCACAGTATACTAACCTCAAAAAAAGGCATAGCAAAATTAATTTAAAATGGGTGGCGAAAGCCAAACACACTCTGGCTAGGCTTATAAATGCCCTAGGGCAGATAGCCTAGTATAAACCTATGAACCTATGAACCTATATGTGGAAAACTGTTGCGTACACTAAGCAAGTCACTGGTGTTACAGGATAGTCTGCAACATTCTCTTAGTCAGGGATTTGAGGTTAGAAACATAAGAAGTTGTAGCCTTGTACTGATAGCACTCAACACACACACTGCCAGTGAAATATCTGACACAGGACCTGTGTGATGGACAGACAAAACATGATAGGCACACCTCTGGCCATCAAGAGGATACGTCAACAGTTGAGAGCTATGCAGACAGACTGCATTCCAAGGTAAACTAGAATGTACACACAAACCCTGTAACACCAGTACTATACAAAGCATAAGACAACTCTACTCATACTCTGTTTGCAGTTCTGGAACCTACTACAAATATGTAGCTGGCCTGAGTGTGCAGGTTCCCCTGTAAAAGGTATTGCTACCTGCTGTCTGTAACACTGATGCCCACACACAGGAAGGATGTCCATCATACAGGAAAGGTAAAGGGACCATGCCCACATGACATAGGGATTTATAGTAGGTGGTTGCCATGACAGTGGTAATTGGAAGTACTACACAGTAAGCTGCATGCAGTCAGCAAGTGGAGGACACTTATTTGTGCAGAGGTCATCACCTGATCATGTGCATCACCTACTAAAGCCATGCTGCAATCAATTTAAAGCAGCTCAATCCATTTACTGGAAAGCAACTGAGAGAGAGAGAGAGAGAGAAAGAGAAAGAGAAAGAAAAAAAAAAAAAAACAAACTTCAAAAACAAAAAGCCTAAGGTAAAGGCATATATTCATCATTCATTCATCAAGACATCATTCCCCACAACAGGTATGTGAAGTATATATACATGTAATAGAATGTAGTACTTGCTCCATAATAATGGGATAGCTGATGTGGAATGATTTATATGTGCCATCAGGTGTTGTTGTGATGATGTTCAACTGAACAACTGCTATGGACAATAGTGTCTGTCCCTGTGGGTAGTGAGCTATAGCCGTCAGCTGTGCAGGTCAGCACTGACTGACAAGATGTAAGCCATCATAGTGTGTGTTGTGTAATGGGAAGTATGTATATTATGTGGACAGTAGTTGGTGGCGGAAGTAATGCCATTATGATGGACATGTGGGACCCACAGTCCACCACTGGCAGGATACTCAGGTTAATCTGTAATGTAGCATGCAGGAATGCCATAAGTGTGTAATAGGGTTACCTGCAATCGGGTCCTACATATACCCCCCTAATGTCAGGCTGTGTCCATATGTGGCACCTGTCTGTGTTGTAGCAAGGCAGAACAGTGCAACTGTGCAGGAAGCTGTTGTGAGATTGTGGAGCTGATGTCTGAATGTACCCCACATATAGGTATGCATATGTGTACATATGTCACATATATAATATATAAATATATATGTATATATATATATATATATATATATATATATATATATATATATATATATATATATATATATATATGCATGTATGTCCACAAATATACAGATACCCATGTGTAGACATATATATGTGCACATATATACATCACATATATCTACACATATATAGATATATACCTATATGCACATGTCTACATATATACAAACACACACACAAACATATATGTATGTAAAGACATGTCCCATATATTACTAATACAGTGATGCATGCTATGTGTGAGGCACCAGCACACATAGCAATACACACAGATATATACAGCTGGCAGTGTGTGCAACATGGATGGGTATGTCACATGTTAGTCCCTTGTTGGGACCACATTTCCCCCGTCTGTGAGGTATACAATGGGAATATGGGGAAGTATGGCAGCTATACTTGTGGAAGTGGTCAGGGTTGATAGATATAGAGGACAGTCTACAGAGGTGGTATGTGACACATGTGGTGGGTAAATACCCTAGATGGTGTGTGTTGTCTGTGATGTGGACGCTCCATGGGCCCCAATATGGTCACAATGGGAACAAGCCTCCCACCCACTGCTACTCACAACAGCAGTTCACATCCTGAAGGTGCCTGGCCTGGAGGCTGAGCAGGAGGAGCATGTCAGCCCTGTGAATGTGTACTGGGTGCCTCAAACTGATGTAGCACATCCCACATGTGTCTGTGGAGCACGGTATGGAACAGACCCTAGACCTGACCTCAGGGGATAGGAACATGTCTGTGTGTGCCCCTGGGGGGCAACATCCCCTGTGTTGGTTCCACCTGATGGTATTGCTGGACCAATACATGAGGAGGCCCCAGGTTGTGACACACATGTGATGTGGCCAGGTATCATGGGCAGATGGGTTTGGAGAGGTGGTTCTGCTGGCCAGTAGAACATATACATGTTATTGTGTCACTGTTATAGAACATATGATGGTAGTAATAGTCTACACAATATCAGAACATGTCCAACAGCATGCATAGATATCCCCAATAACACAGAATGTCAGATGTGCAGCAATCCCAAAGCAGCCGTACCACTGGCATATATGGAACCATAGTGGCCCTGACAATGGCATGCAGGTGAATAGTCTGCAACAGGCCAGCAATGATAATGTCCACACAGGGGACATAGCTACAATCACATAGCAGAAAGTGTGGTACAATACAATATCTGTCCCACTGGTAGGTAAGCTGTAGCCATACCTAATGAGTTGTGTATACAGTTTGTTGAAGCTGATATGGTGGGGGTTTGACAGAGGTGTGTATTATGAACTGTGGTAACCTTGTTGTATGAGTTGCTCAGACCTGTTTTCATCTTTATGTCTTTCAGCCAAGATGTCACATGCATGGTTGCCCACCTATTCAACAGCGGAGAATGATGCAGTTATATCACACCTGATCCAGCACTACCCAGTGCGGTTTGGCAGGGCTGCCCATGAGCAGCAGGAGTTGACCACCCTGTGGAATGACCTAGTCCACAGGGTCAATGATGTCAGAATGCACAACTGCAGTTATGAGCAGGTCCGGCATCATTGTACTGACCTGATTCTCAATGCCCGTCAGCATGCTGCTGCAGTCCAGGGGGATTACCTCACCACAGGTGGGGCCATGCCATCCATCCCCCCTGACACATGTGGAGGAGCTCCTGGCCAGCCTTGTGGCACCTGCCTGTTCGGCCATATGTCAACCGCTGGACATCTTCGTGGAGGTGGGTGGCACCCACACACCGGCCGAGGAGAGTGCAAGTAAGTACACCGGGCACATCAGTAGACCACTGTTGTGTATACATCTGCATTGGTCCAGGTAGAACATGCATATCTAACATGTCATAGATATATTGTGTTGCTGCATTGTAGTGATAAACAGATGTCCAGATGTGGTAGTATCCTTGTAATGTACCGTTGATGTACTGTAATACTGCACCCACCCTGTAGCACTGCCGCAGGTTTGGCCACTGATATTGCGTCTCTCACACTCTTATGTAGGTCCCTTCAGGATACCACCAAGGCAGCAGCCTGTATTTGTTGAGTATGTTTTATGTAGATGCTTGCCAATACACCGGGCATGTAATGGTGATGGTATATTCCATGCACACATCTAATACACTTACCCTGAATGCATGCTGTACATGTGCATGTATTGTTGCTGTGAAATGCATGGTGTCACAGGGGTGACCATGATGAGGTACTGGAAGGGTATGTCAGACACCTGCATGATAACTAACATCCTGTCATTGTGGAATGTGTCCACAGGGAGTAACATATTGGTGGTAGGCATGACCTACAATAGAGACATGTTCGGAACAACACCCATATACAGTGCAACACCAGTGTATATACCTGCAGGACAATGGCAACTGCTGCAGAGATACACTATGGCATAAGGCATTACAGTAGTCCACATTATCCGCTGGGTCTATGCCGCAACATGTGGTGTTCAGTGTATGAGACACTGCAAAGTGACACACATGTGTAGGGCTTACTTGTCATGCTTCTGCATAAAGGCTGAAGGAGTGTTGGGTTTTAGCATGACACACCAGTGCACTGCAGCAGGGATCCTAAGTATGCTAGGAATGGCTCTTATGTGCACATAGTCAGGTTCAGGACCTGTGGCAGCCATAACCCTACCCACACAGCAATAGTGACGGCAGTGTGTGAACACCATAGGATGTGCACATGAGTAGACCTTGCAATCATGCAGAATAGGGAGATATGTGTAGGGCAGACTGAACATACACTGGCAAATACAGATGGTTCATGCTGGTATACCCCTGCCAGGAGTATTGACTGCTGTAGTACACACAACAAGAGGTGAGATAAACCGTCATGATAAGGGTGTGCACACATATGCCCACACGGTGTGTATACATTGCAGTCAGCAGTCTCACACCTAACACAATCTGTAGACACTGCATGTGAAAGTACAGGACATATGTCACATATCAGGCTCGTGTACTGCTGAGATATGC
The DNA here is from genome assembly GCF_019279795.1 of Protopterus annectens. NCBI lineage: Eukaryota > Metazoa > Chordata > Ceratodontiformes > Protopteridae > Protopterus > Protopterus annectens. The sequence continues at coordinate 346,126,710 of NC_056732.1, forward strand.
GGTGATGTGGTCCCATGGCAGATCAAGGATGGGTGTGTCAAATCAATAAAGGTGTGTACAACCCCATAGCCATGGTATGCTCTGATGGTTGTCAGTGTAAGTGTATTGGATTGGTCATACATGGTCTGTTGATGTTGACAGCTATAAATCAGGCATCAGGCATTCACCAATGACAAATGTCCACATATCATCCCAGGTATGTGTTGCTGAAAAACATAGGGGCTATGAGCAGTAAAGCTGACATAACTGACACAATACTACACATTTTGCGATGGGTTGTACACATGTGAGTTGTGGTGCACACTACATGGCAGGGTGCAGAACAGGTGCACAGCAATATTGTGTATATGGGTGCAGTGGTATCCAGGGGAAGGGGCATCACCTAGGGACACAGCACATGAATCACACACATGTATACTGTTGCTAGCTTGGATTGACTATAGCTGAACTACATGCTGTTCTGTACCATATGTTCTGCATGTTGACAGATGGATAATAGGAGGGCTGTGTGTACTATCATTATGCAGCCTCACCTTCATGTGTGTGTGTGTGCATCCTAGTGGTTAGTTAGTTTGTGTGCAGGGTCACCCTGGGAAAGTGGAGGGAGGTAGATGCATGTAGGATGCATGTGTGCATGTGTGTGTTTGTGTAGGTGGCCATGTATGCACATGTGAGATTGTGGGGTGTTCATACAGCTGTACCTCCCTTTGGGACAGTGCAGTACATGGACATGGACTGCCACATTACACACCAGGAATACCTGTCATGTGTATAATCACAGGACAGCTGATAGTATAATATGGTCTGTAGCATGGAACAGGCATCCAGAGGGAAGGTAGACACCAGGTACACCCATAATATCATATTCAGCGGGGAGGTCACCTACAACCCATGTATGCAGCACCACAGATGCATTGGGGAAGTACCAGGGAATGTCTCCATATGTTACAGTTGTCACATGATTGGCTGCATGAGCAGCATATCTGGCATGTAGTGAGCATGACATACACATGTCACAAAAGTGTGTGATATTATGTATAGAACATGGTATCCCACACATATAAGGGCCATGCTCATGATGTATGAACATACAGAGGGTGCATACCGAATGACAGCAGTAAGGCCATGTTAAACCACTACACACAGGCCAGGCAGGTAATGTAGTAACAGGTCTTATGGTGTGTCTGCTTGTGTAGACATTTAGAGGACTGATATGTTAAGGAGTGGTATCAATGTGTGTATGTTAACAAGTGTGATGCAGGATGGGGTATCATATGGACATATACGTGGGACTGTCTGTACAGCCATGAACAGGTAGGTATTACAGACGTGTGTGTGTGTGTGTGTGTGTGTGTGTGTGTGTGTGTGTGTGTGTGTGTGTGTGTGTGTGTGCGCGCGCACTGGTAGGCAATGCTGTATAGGTTTTAAAGTGCATTTATTCTTTTCCCCAACAGGTGGCGAGGTGGGTCAGGGTCCCTTGTCCATACAGACACCGAAGATGATGATAGTACTGTTGAGACACAGGTGGGGTTGTCAGGGGCCAACTCTGTGCCAACATTTGACATCCCCCTTTTAGCCACCCCAACCTCGCACACAGTTTCAGTGCCTGCACATACCCCATCACCAGTGGCCATAGCGGAGGAAAAGCCGATGTTTGGTGGCAGTGCACAAGTAAGTGTGGAAACCAAGCCTACTCTGTCTGGTTTCAGCAGGCATAGTCAGATGGAACCACATAGGCGGATGTCCCTGGGTGGTTGTGGTAGGGCCGCTGGACATCATGCTCCTGGCATAGGTGACATAGCTGGTACCAGCAGGCACATGTTTCAGGCTGTCATGGCAGCGCAGGCACATATGGAATGTTACACCAGACCGGGCCTGAGGCTACAGAGGGCTGCTCTCGCACCTGTAAGCGACAACCTCCGTGAACTGTCAGGTGCCATCTGTGCTTATACCAAGCTCACGGATAGACGTCATGGTGAGATGATGGCCCTCATCAGCTGTGGTGTGTCCGTGCTTCAGTGTGTGGTGGGGATGCGGTGATGCCTGCATGGACGTGGGCCAGAAACACAAACAGCTAGCAGTGCGGATGTGCTAGGACACCAAAGGCTCCGGTAGTGGCAGTAGCAGTCCTGGCAGTCTGAGAGGTGTGCTGTCCACACCACACCACAGCAGGCCACATGCACATAGTCCTGGCCAGTCCCACGAGGGACCTGGTACCCACAGAAAATTGTCATCATCAGGTGAGAGTAGCACATCGGGGCCGGTACCTGGACATGCCCGTGGAACCCCTGACAGGCACAGTCCACTTGTCCATGACAGGAGGCAGTGAACTGCACACCCTGCCAGGTATGGTCTGCAGCTGTCCATAAACACATGTGTAGGGCAGCCACATGGCAGAACTGTGTGCATGCATACCCACACACTATGCAAACACACCTAGGGCAACCCCATACCTACACACACCATATCACCTTGCCCAGCTCTCCACAGTACACCCCTCACCTACACACATGGTGTCAAATGTATGGCCCACCCTTGGCCTCTGGCAAACCAACATAAGACCATGTGCATATAATGATACCTATGCCACATCCCTGTCATCCATACCATCAATGCAGGGATAGGCTGATATAGTTCTAATGCACATGGTGACTGTACAACAGTGTACCACAGTACTGCAGTGTAAAATGTTGTAGGGAGTAAAGTGCAATGCATATATGGCAGGTAGTGTAGTCATCCAGCAATGATGCCTTATAGCTGTTAGTAACACTGGTTGGTTGTGGTCTCTATAATATTATCCATTTGTATTGTAGGTGTACATGTGTCAGCACAAGTATGCCCTGTGCATATGATGATACCTATGCCCCATGCCTGTCATCCATACCATCAGTGCAGGGACAGGCTGATATGGGTCTGATGCACACGGTGATTGTACTACAGTATACCACAGTACTTCAGTGTAACATGTTGTAGTGAGTAGACTTTAGTGCATATATGGCAGGTAGTGTAGCCATCTGGCAATGATGCCTTATAGCTGTTAATAGCACTGGTTGGATGTGGTCTCTATAATGTTATCCATTTGTGTTGTAGTGTACATGTGTCAGCACTAGGATGCCCTGTGCATATGATGATACCTGTGCCACATCCCTGTTAACCATACCATCAATGCAGGGACAGGATGATATGGATGTTCATCGTGTTTCACTGTTGCAGTCATTACTCTTCGGTTACCCTGCTGGCAGGCTACCCTCAGTTGGCCAGAATTCCAAAGTCAATGTCCAGCGTCAGTTGCTGTCGCCTCTTCCCTGACGTCAGTGCACCAGGGGTATAAAAGATGCAGCCGACCCCATTTTCTTCAGTCTTTCTTGCCGCGCAGTGCCCGAAGCAAAAGCAGTTCACAAGTGCCGGTCGGCCAACCCTGAGATATTCAAATCCGAATTTCAGAACTGAAGTCTTCATTAAAGCTAAGTATCCCATTGGGGAAACATTTTTCTTGCTCGAGACCGATGTCAGAAAAAGTTAACAATTGTATTTCTTGTGGGAAGCAAATACCTCATAAGGATTTTCACTCTTACTGTATTCCTTGCCTAGGCCTTGATCACAACATTGCTAGCTGTCGGTTTTGTGCTAGATTTAACCAACGCACTATTAAGTGTTGGTTCGATTTTGCATTTCATTACTTTGGCCGAAGATTTAATTATATAATGCCATCAGACCAGCCGACAACCGGAGTTTACAAAAAACACAAGGACAAGGAAAAAGATAGGCATCCGAGGTCCAAAACCATCGACGAGGCCTCTGCTAGGCCAGTCGCCAGTTCACCAGTTCTCAGTGAGGTGCTTTCGCAGCCCCTGGTGCCCACTACCTCAGAGCAACAGGCCGCTTCTGACTCCCACGTGGAGCCGACTGGGCCTCTGGATACTCAAGGTACTGGACACTTGGAAATCATTCCCTCAGATGGGTCCGGAGCCGCTGAGCAGGCATCGGCTTCTGAGGGTGTCTTCAGACCTACACCACTATATATTAAGCCATCTTCAGCTTCAAATACAAAGACTAAAGCAGCTCTAAAGACAAAGAAACAAGTACAGCATTCTCCTGCTCAGACTTCCATGCCTAAAAAACAGATGCTCAAAATGGCCGAAGACCTAATTACTTTGATCAGGGGCTCCCATCCCCCTCCTAATAAGAGGCCTAGGCAAGAGACAGAGTATGATTCTTCTGATCAGGTTTCTATTTCCTCTGATTCCTCTTCTGAACAGGATTACTCCATGCTTCCCTATGAGGATTCTGATGCTGAAGAATCCATTTCTTCAACCTCTCCTCCTGAGGATTATTCTTTTGGGGAAACCCTGTATACCATGAGGGAGCATTTCCACTGGGAGAGTCAAGATTATTCTGAATCTAAGAAAAGGCTCAGGGACTTTCTGCTACTTCCTCAGCACAGACCCCTTGCTATTCCACCTGTTCTAGACATTGTAGATGATGTATTTTCAGGGTCCGGCCTGTCCCCTGACTCTTTACCCCCTGCACCTGCTAAGCCAGACAGATACTACAGGGTCCCAGATTCTCATAAATTCCTATATAAAAACCCCGCTGCTGACCCAGAAACTATATCTTATGGTCCCAAAGGGGTCAAAGCTTCCACTGCAAAAAACCCTGCCCCCTCTGATAGGGATTCTAGGGCTCTAGACAGATGGGGGAAAAAAGTCTACACTTCTGCTACCTTGGCTGTAAGGGCTTTAAATTGTCAGTTTCATATGCTTAAATATCAGCAATATTTAATGTCACTGCTTAAACAGAAATTGTTGACAAATACTGAATGTTCAGAGAACAAGGAATTGCAAGATTTATTGCATGCAGCTGAACAAGTGGGAAAGCATACTTTGCAATGTGGTTATGATTCACCGGAGGCCTCTTGCAGGGCTGCTGTTACAGGTTCTGTTATTAGAAGGCATGCTTGGTTAAAGGAACAGAATCTGCCTGATCATGTTAAAGCAAAATTATTAGATGCACCATTACAGCGTACTAAAGCAGAAGAGGTGTTGAAAAAAAATGGATAAAGCAAAATCCATGCAGACAGTCAAGGATTTCTTACAGGTACAGCCACCCAGGTTTAGCAGGAAATGGCCTTCTAAAAATTGGTCCTTTCCAGTGTCAGACAGGCCACAAAGAGGCAGATACAGGCATCCCAGAGGCAGATCTCAGCCCCAAGGCTCATACAGGCCTAAACAATGGGGTGCTCCTACCACCAAAAGCGGAGAAGACAAATCACAGCCTTACAGGAAACAGTCCCAATGACTTTCTTCAACCAGATCCAAGCACTTTTCTTTTGGCAGCCCCCTTAGGGGGAAAACTAGCACTTTTTTCATCAAATTGGCAAATGGTTACCCAAAATAAATAGGTCCTGAACATAGTGTCCTAAGGCTACAGGTTCCATTTTCACACTCTACCAAGGTCAAAGGGTATGCCAGACCTGCCACTTAAGCAATGGGCAGAGGCACAAAAACAAATTACAGCCCTCATGGACATGAGGGCCATTCAGCAAGTACCACAACAAGAGCAGGGGCAATGATCTTACTCCAGACTTTTCCTAGTACCCAGAAAGGACAAAACCTGGAGACCAATTGGACCTGTCTATACTAAATACATTTTTGGAAGTTCCAAAATTCAAGATGTTGACTCTACAGCAACTACTGCCCATGCTGGGCAAGAAGGCTTGGCTCATAACTTTGGACCTAAACGAGGCATACCTGCATGTCCCAATCAGATAATCTTGCAGAAGATACCTCAGATTCATAGCTGGCTCAATGCATTACCAATTCTCTGCACTGCCCTTTGGCTTATCTACTGTGCCCAGGATCTTCACAAAATGCCTGGCACCAGTAATTGCGTTTTGCAGACAAAAAGGAATTCAAATATATCCCTACTTGGACGACTGCCTAATTCAAGCAGAGAACAAAGATATTCTTCTAAAGCATCTGGCGTTTGTAAAAAGATTACTAATTGGCCTAGGGTACACAGTAAACAAAAAGAAATCAAAACTAGTGCCCTCTCAAGAGATAATATTCCTGGGTGCAAGCTTAAATACAACTGCCCAGATGGCTTATCTCACACCAGACAAACAAAAGCATCTGACTACTTACTTCAAGAAATTGGCAATGAAAACCCACTTATCTGCAAGGAAAATCCTACTAATTCCATATGCCAGACTGCATATGAGGAAACTACAATGGTATCTAAAAAGTGTTTGGACTCAGCATTGCCACAGCCTGGAGACAGTAATTGCACTCATTCCCTGCCTGCAACAGGAGTTTCGATGGTGGGCAGAAGCCTGTCACCACAACAAGGGTCTTCCATTCAGTCTACCCACAGCCAGACAGACACTGACAACGGATGCATCAGATTATGCCTGGGGGGCCCATATGGCAGAAAAATGTATTCAGGGCACATGGCCTGCAAACCAGATGCATCTTCACATCAATCAAAAAGAGATGCTAGCTGTTCAAAATGCCCTGACAGCTTTCAAGGACCTGCTTCATCCAGGACAGTTACTGATAAAGACAGACAACACTACGGTCATGTGGTACATAAACAAGAAGGGAGGTACACATTCCTACCTCCTCTACAGACAAGCAATGACCTTATGGAACACAGCATTGGCTTTTCAAGTACACCTGCAAGCACAATTCCTGCCAGGAAAAACAAATACTCTGGCAGACGAACTAAGCAGAAACCTCATGGATCCCCACAAATGGAAACTGGATCTACAAGTCTTCAGCATGATAATAAGGAAATGCGGATGCCCAGACATAGATCTATTTGCCTCCCCTCACAACTGCCAATTGCAGAGATTTTGCACAAGGATTTATCACAAGCAAGCATGGAAAGTGGACGCCCTATCCTTCAGCTGGAAAAATCTAACAGTATATGCCTTTTCTCCACTGCCTCTCCTTCCCAGGGTACTCCTAAAGATCAGACAAGAGAAGCCAAAAATGATACTGATTGCACCAGACTGGCCACGCCAGCACTGGTACCCAATCCTAAAGAACTTCTCTCAAGGTCCAGCATGGATAGTGCCTCAAACTTCTCACATGCTGACCCAACAAAACAATCAGATCCTGCATAGCCAACTCAGGACCTTAAATCTGGCAGCATGGCAGATAATGTAGCCATTCAGAACACTCCTCTTTCAAAAGCTGTTTTGGATGTTATCTTGGTGGCCAGGAGGCCCAGTACCAGAAAATCTTATGCAGAGAAATCGAAGAGATTCTGTGCTTGGAACCAGGAACAAGGCATTGACACGTGTGCACCAAATATCCCTCAGATTTTACAATACCTAACTGAGATGCTGAACAAAGGCCTTTATTTCTCATCAATTAAGATTCATGCCTCTACCATTTCAGCCCATTATAATGCAGAATCACCTATATTTTCTCATCCTTTAATAAGGCAGTACCACAGAGGAGCCAAAAACATTAGGACTCCAAAGAGAGCACCAATTCCGGCCTGGGACCTCAATTATGTTTTGGAAAAACTCACACTGCCTCCTTTCGAGCCAGCATCAACAGTAGATATAAAATTATTATCCTGGAAAACAGCTCTGCTCCTAGCAATAACCTCTGCAAGGCAAGTCTTGGAGTTACAAGCACTCAGGGCTGTGGAACCTTTCATAATTTTTCATCCAGACAGGGTTTCTCTGAGGACAAACTCTACATTTATGCCTAGGGTGGTGTCCAGTGTGGCCCTCAACCAAACCATTCACTTGCCTACCTTTTATCCAAATCCACAGAATAAGGGTGAGAAAATTCTGCATTCTTTGGACATACACAGGCAGTTATGCTTCTACTTGGACAGAACTAAAGCTTTCAGAAAGACTGAGCAACTTTTAGTGTCATATGCTGTGGTATCACAAGGAAAGACTATCTCAAAACAGACTATTTTTAAATGGATAGGCAATTGCATTCATTTCTGCTATTCTCAACATGGCAAATCAGTGCCTAAGGGCATTAGGCCTCATTCCACCAGAACAACAGCCACTTCAGCAGCCTTCCTCAGAGGAGTACCAACCAAAGATATCTTAGAGGCTGCAACCTGGAGTTCAGTGCACACCTTCACAAAGCACTACCACTTACCTCTTTACTCTAAGTCCAGAGCAGGCTTTGCCACTGCAGTCCTGCAGGGCCTCATAGCCTCTCCTAATCCTATTTAGCCCAGCCACCCATCCTCAGCTTTGGGATTCAACCCAAGAGTAATGACTGCAACATTGAAACATGATGAACATAGTACAGTTGTGTACCTACCATAAATGTAGATGTTCGAGTGTATTCACTGTTGCAGTCCAGGTTACCTACCCGCCATCCCCCTTTTCCTTGCTGGGTCTATCTGCACTTCTCTATCCTATGCAACCTATTTGGTGTATTTGCTTGTAGATGAAAGAAATGTTATTTTTGTGCATGCATTTTTATTGGCATATTTTTCAGCCTACCAATTTGGGGGCACCTGACATCTGGGGCAAGAAAAACTGAAGAAGATGGTGTCGGCTGCATCTTTTATACCCTTGGTGCACTGACGTCAGGGAAGAGGTGACAGCAACTGACGCCAGTCCTAGACTTTGGAATTCTGGCCGACTGAGGGTAGCCTGCCAGCAGGATAGCCCAAGAGTAATGACTGCAACAGTGAATACACTCAAACATCTACATTTATGGTAGGTACACAACTGTACTTTCTAATGCACACGGTGACTGTACTACAGTGTACCACAGTACTGCAGTATAACATGTTATAGGGAGTAGAGTGTAATGCATATATGGCAGGTAGTGTAGCCATCCAGCAATGAGTCATTATAGCTGTTAGTAACACTGGTTGATTGCAGTCCCTATAATGTTATCCATTTGTGTTGTAGGTGTACATGTGTCAGCACAAAGATGGTCTCCAGTCATATTCCACAACGGGGTATGTCACTGTGGTGACACCATGACTGTGACATATCTGGGGTACAGTTGAACACATGTCACAGGTTACTAAACCAGTTATTGCCTGTGCCAAATGGACAGGTGGCCTGCTGAGGCATGTATATCCTGCAACCTGATGTAGACCCATCCACATACACACACACTGTTACTTGGCAATGCTGGGACTAGACCCCTACCTAGCTATGTAGTGATACTGAAGTATGTAGCTTACATTGCACACACCACACAGCATTTATGGTGAGGTGTGTCCCAGGTTACATGTTACATGCAGAACATCTCCAGACATGTACAGTATGCTAATGGGGGATGTGATGGGTGTATTTGGGCAATATATACTGTGACATACCATCACTAACACATTTACAGACACATAACAGCCAGACACACATCTGAGATACCAGGGCCTATCACTGCTATCTAACCTGACCATGTGTCCAATGTGTTACAGGTAGGGTGCACACATCACATGCATAACTGGTTTGGGTTGTGGTAACAGTTACCTGTATGGTTGATGGTGACAGTGGTAACCATAACGTGGTACATGGGACATATACAGGGTTTACTTGGTGTAATGACAGTGTAGAATAAAAAACCCTTCATCAGTATTTCTAACCTGAAAGCTTTATTCTTTTGATTAAACTACTATGTTACTCAGTTTGTTTTTTATTCTGGTGCGTTTTTGTTCGAGCTGTGTTTCACTTAAATCCATGATTGATTTGTTTGTAATGACAGTGTACACAACACCCACATCCTCCAGTGGATATTGTACTCCCTGAAACCCATGATGACACTCTGCCATACCCACCATCACACATTGGCCGCGACTGCGAAACAACCCATAGTATACCCCAACAGTGGTACGACAAGGATATGCATCTCATGCATATGCCACACTCGTAGTAGGGTGTTGCATTGTCATGCCTCACCTATGGGCAGCAACAATACTATCTGTACTACTGTGTGGCAATGGGTATTGTAATAGGAGTATGTGGCCTCTGAATGCTGTACCCTACAGATATACAGACATGCACACTTACACACACATGCCAGAACACAATGGGTATCACATGCCTATCACCCCATTTGTAAAACACTGTTGTGCTGGTGCTGCAAGGCTCGTGTAGCCGGTATGGTGGGGGGACTTAACAGGGTACATGAAATGTCCCATACAGCAGCAGCCACAACCGACTATGGCAATGGGTGTTGCGTTTGTTGTAAAGGCCCTCATGGAATTCCCAAGTACAGGTGTGCTAACACGCAGACACTGCTATACTCAGTCATGCGCATGTACAAATGTGTCAGTACAGGGGTGCACCCATGCAGGTGGTCATAGCTGTGTACCTAGCTATTGTCCAAGATGAGTTGGGTTGTGTAGGGGTTGTGTGTACAGTGTTATCCTGCCACCTGTCAGGTGGCAGTGGGCATCTATTGACAGACACTACTGTCGTGACCCTCTGGGTGTGAATGACATGCATCAGCCAATCCTCCAGGTGCCTCCTGCAAGTTGACATGTATGCAACATGCATTACAGCACATGGTTATTGTCTGTGATGGTGACCTGTACCCAAGCATGTTCAGTTGACTGTGGTAGTGTAGTGAGGTACCTGTGGCATGTGGTGCATACAGGGTGACATCTCCTATATGTGCCACATCTTACACAGCTGGGCAGACATGTCAGTGTCACTCAAGCTTAGGTTGTGTGTACATATCCCAGCTGCATACCTGTCATCTGCACATCTGTACAGGGACTGACAGTCATCAGCTTGGCAAGTAGCAATGCAGTAGCATGAGTGTGTTGACAGACAGATGTCTGACAACAATATGTATGCCATAACTACATGTCAGATGCCCTCATTAACATGTGCTGTACAGACGGTAGTCTACAGTTACATTCCACATGATGGATCATTACCCAGTAAGGGGTATATACTGTGACACAGCTCACACACCAGGGATATAACAGGGAGGCCTCGGTGTCCAGCCATGCCCGCAGGTGTGCTTGTTGTCAGTACTACATTAAGCAACAAAATGAACAGCGCTTACAAGTCTTGAACCCAGGACCCCAGACTCTGAATTCACAGCACTTAACCACTACGCCATGACCACTGTGAAGACAGCTGTTGTTGTACCAATATAGCTGTCAGTTCACATATTGAGTAGTATTGAACAATTGCCTATAGTTCCTACATTGTGTAGTCCTTGTTACTAATATGACTGTTGCATCACATGTGTTGTTTTATCATAATGTGCACATAGCAGATAAACACGGTAAGATACATCTGAGATGATATACACAACCGTGAGGTTTACTCATGACAGGAATATGGTTGTATACATGCAATAGGTCTATATATGTCTACATGTACATACACATACATATGTCTCTATACACATCTGTTTAGTGCTACATATATATGGCCATGTGTACATCTCTTTGTGTGTGTGTGTATATATATATATATATATATATATATATATATATATATATATATATATATATATATATATATATATACACATATATATAGATATACATATATGTATATATAGATATATGTCTATATAGCTATATATGCATGCACATCCTATGTGTACAGATATGCCTAGTTATTTTGGTATACATGTAGATATCTATAACTATATGTGCATACATATCTATTCTGATATACCTACTACTGTCAATATATATGTAGATATCCATACGTATATGTGCATATGTATCTCTAACTGTATATGTGTAGACATATATTGCTCTGTATATGTATATATATATATATGGGTGTTTATATATATATATATATATATATATATATATATATGTGTGTGTGTGTGTGTGTGTGTGTGGGAGGTCACATCTGCTTTTAAAATGTGCGCCATTGGGTAATGGCAGGCATCCTAAGGACATTATAGTACAGTACTGTTGCTAGCATGTAATGCTCCTGTGGACTACAGCAGAGATATTGGCTAATATATGTGGACATTCTGACACACTCTGGAGAGTCCAGAGATGTACACAGAACCCCTTAGTGCAAGATGTGGACCAAACCTGACAATGTGGATGTTAACAGCCATGTAGATGGGTATAACACATAATGACTGCTATACATTTACCCCCATAGCTTATGCATTCACACACCCCTGTCTGTCCTGACACATAATAACCACTAGTACAGATGAGCCATGGCCACATACTACCCACTAGATATTGACATACATCTGTACAGCATCCCACTGCTCTGTATGACATACATGACTGTTAATGGAGGACTGGCAGCAGTACATCTGGCAAGTATCTGGACATAACATCTCACTGGGTACGTATACTAAGCTGCTAGGCATATAAGAAAGCACTGTGCAGTCTACAGGCAAACTGGCTCAACACTGGCCTACATTTCTTACTGAGGAATGCACATGTACCTGCATATATAGCAGGCTCTACAGACATGTCACAGCACAGAGTACAATACATCAGTGTGAAAGTGCATTACCACAGCCAATGTGAACACAGCCACAGCCACGTATGGTACGCTAGTGTTATATTACAGTATATGGACTATTTGTTCAACACCATCCTCATATGTGCCACTCACACACTAACCCTACATATACTGGGCCACAACACAGTGTGGTCTGATGCCTGTCTGTGGTATGGGACATGTGTGTGTGTGGCCCTACAAACATGTAAGCCGATAGGGTAACATACAGTGGAGCAGCATGTAACATCAGATAGAACAGGACCAAGAACAATGACATCTACCACAATCTGTACACAGGCCAATGTACATATTATCAATACACACACTGTCAACATTCACCTTACGTACACAGACCTCAGTACTGTACACACAACCACAGAATGCCCAGGTGATGTCATCAGATATAACCTCTACTATACATAACATGTGTAGCAGTCTGATATCTCACTGGCTTGTTATCAGTGATGATGTCACTAATTATGGTGTACAGCGCATATGCACCTCTTACTGCATGACATATGTACAACGGTTAACAGAGTTGTAGCTGGAGGCACATACACAATATTGACATGTTGCTGTGATAACCTCATACATTTACTGTTGTAACAAGGTTTGTTGCAACATATGCCCTATGAGTGCTATGAAGTCAGTAAGTCTCATGGCTGTCACCATCTACAGACTGCAATCCTCACACTACCTTCTGCAGTCCACAGATAGGTGCTCTGTGGATAATACATAAAACAAAAGGTGCCACACACTGCCCAGTCTGCATATGACCCTACATATGGGGTTCCCTCATAAACATAGCACTGACATTGCAGTTATTAAATCATGTAGGACAGCCATATCCACACACACCCTGTTAAACCAACATTACTCCAAATGCAGTATAGCAGCACTTACAGTCTGTAGTCAGGTCAGGCACCTCCCCCTCCTGTGTGTTGCCCTGTTTCCACAGTGTATGTTGTTATAGGTAAATCCCCAATCCATCTGAGATGTTGTTTACCAAACAACAGAATGAGTTCCTGCTCACAGTGAATGAAAAGGCCCAACACCAACGTGATGTTCCTAGATATTGGAGTATGTTTCCATGCAATTGGCAATGAGAATGTTACCACAGCTGTTCCACATGCAATCAGCATGAGGTTGGCTGCAATTCGTACAGTGGCCATCAGCTGATCATGAGCATCAATTAAAATACACATGCTGCTGCCTAAGCAAAGCAGGTGTGGGTCTTCACATCCACCAGAGAGGGAGTGAGTGAGTGAGGCAGACAGAGGCAAAGTAAAGTCAGCGAGGGCTGGGACAGTAAAACTTAAGCATGTTTGTGTCACACACCTCCCAGCACAGGGTATCAAACCCCTGATGACTATGTTGTGCTATTACATTTCTATGCAGTTATCAGATGTACAACATAAGTTACATTTTGAGGTGCCCCCAAAATGTATATGTGATGGTGAGTGGCATCTGTAACAGGGATATGGCAGCTATACGGTAGGTGTAGTACACGTACCTGTCCGCATGAACAGGTGCCAGTATCAACACAGCCACACTCTCACAGGGATGCACACACATCATGGCATGGCTAGAAAGACAACTCATGTTGAGAGTGAGATTGCCACAACACATTACTGTGCAGGTATCACATGCACCACAGGGGTCATACAGATTTATATGGGAAAAGGGTATTTGGAGGTGTCTGACATTGGACAGCATGCTTCAGTATGCCATTGGGGGTTGTAGTGAGTGTGAATGTGATCATACGCATCATACAACACACACACACACACACACACACACACACACACACATACACACACACACACACACACAATGCCAGTACTGACATGCATGGGTGCATTGCTTCACGGGTGTGTAATGGTCGACTATGCCAGATAGCTATACAAGGCTAGGTGAAGGGTATACCTTGGCATGAGCCCACATGACAATGGTCTGCATTGTGGCTCAGGGGTGTTGTTTCTGGATTTGCCCACACAGGTGGGTATTGTATTCACCATCCAGTCACCTGGGTGACTATTGTGTGTTGCCAATGCTGTGCATTGCTTGTCATGTATGTGCTCCTTAGTCCATGACATGGACGGTGTCTGGGATGTGCACACCTCCCATATGCATGTACAGTGACATGTGGAACTGTACCTGGGGTGTCTGCCTTATGTTGTGTACACAGATTATCATCAGATGTGCCAGTCCTGGTCTCATGTGGTGGGAACTGGTAATAGATTTATAGATTCATAGATCAGTACTAGGCTAACTGCCCTTGTGGGTTATTTTAAGCCTAGCCAATTAGCCCATGTGAGAATTGAACCCTGCACCTTGTGTATGTAAGGTAAACACCTTAACCGTTATGCCAACCTCCCACAGAAGGTTTACCCTGCACCTACATTGATAGCATGATACCGGCATTCCCTGGTGCCACTGGCATCTGTCCATACAGAGCATGTTTTCAGGCATGGTATGTCCTTTGTGGGTCACAATTGATGGCTCCATAGTTGTTGCAGGTGTCCAATAGGGAACATGGGGAAGGTGCACTGTCAGCATGTATGTGCCTATTGGACAGATGGGCAGGGTGTCATGCCCTCTGTAGCCCACTGCAATAACACCATGGTTACTATCAGTGGGCAATATGCAGGGTACTACCAACATAGCGGCTATTGCCTAGGCAAATATGTGTGAGTATGAGACATGGGTTGAGAGTGTTCTCTGGGTAATACTAGGGTTGCTAACTTTGCCTGGCCTTGAAGTCACATGTAGGGGTATGGATTTGCACCCCAGGCTCTCGGCTATTTCACATCTGTTATCCCTGTACAGTGGACATTGTGATATATACTAGGGCCACCATATAAGACATCTGCATAACCCACTCCACGTTGAGCCCAGTTGTTACACACTCACACCCATCTCCACACAGGATACAAATTACAAACACACACACCTGTCATGTTTGGAATTAGAACTCCTACCTAACTAGCTTATTACACTACAGCACTATGCAGTTCTAGGTCACGCCATGGGGATTACTGGAGTACTCCTTCCCCAAATGTGCATTTCACACTGAATGACATCAGCAGGATTGCCAAAGTAGGGCATTTGAATTGTAGTGAGTGTGGCTAGGCTAACACAGACACTGAAACACACGCAAAACATTCACAACCAACATGTGTGGGAATAGAACCTCTACCAGAGTTCTATATCACACTACAGCATGACACTGTTATAGGATGCACCACAGGGATTACTGGAGTACGCCTTCCCCAAAGGTGTATTTCACAATGAATGACAGCAAGATTGCCAAAGTAGGGCATTTGAAGTGGGGTGAGTGTGGCTAGGCTAAAATGAATTGCTCCCTACACAGACATTGAAACACACACAAAACATCCACAACCGACATGTGTGGGAATAGAACCCCTACATCAGCAGCCTTGACAAAGTAGAGCAGTTTCATTATAGTGAGTGTGACTAGCCTACACAGATGGTGGCACACACACACACACACACACACACACACTTGCCATGTCTGGGATTCAAACTCCTACCTAACTAGTTTAAAATGCTACAGCAGTACGCAGTTATAGGTTCACATACACACACACACACACACACACACACACACACACACACACACACACACACACACACACTTGCCATGTCTGGGATTAGAACTCCTACCTAACTAGTTTATTATGCTACAGCAGTATGCAGTTATAGGATGCACCACAGAGATTACTGGGCTACAGCTTTCCGAAAGGTGTATTTCACAATGTATGACATGAGCAGCCTTGACAAAATAGGGCATTTGAATAGTAGTGAGTGTGACTAGCCTAAAAAGCATTGCGCTCTACACAGACACACACACACGCGCACACACACACACACGCGCACACACACACACACACACACACACACACACACACACACACACACACTTGCCATTTAGAACTCCTACCTAACTAGTTTATCACACTACAGCAGTACGCAGTTATAGGAAGCACCACGGAGATTATTGGCCTACACCTTTCACAAGGGTGTATTTCACAAGGGTGTATTTCAAAGTGGATGACCTCAGCAGGCTTGTCATAGTATGGCTATGGGGAGGGCAGTGTGTGTGCACGGGCCATAACCCATTCATCTAGAGGTTGACACACCACATGTAGGCACATGCAGGGTTATATTCCACAGGTACATGTATACAGCTGACAGATGACTACTTCCTTGTACAGTCATGTTGCACAGCTAGCACTTGCACCACATAGTCCGTAATGCTGACAGATACCAGTGGCTAAGGTCTACAGTAAATGACATCTGAACCTCATGTGGTTGTAGCCATTTGGCTGTGTGCTGGGTGGGACAGGCCTCATAATGGATGGCCCCTTGTGACAGTCACTCTCTTCCAGTCATCTGTGTACATCTACTTTTGGCTTATTATAGTGTGTTGTCCTTGGGTATACGTCTGTAGTCCTATACAGTGTTTGTGCAAAGCATGAGTGCTGCATACTGAGGAGTATTGCACTAACATCTGCAACTGCCATATATGTCTGGTCCACTGTTGTTTGCAGACATGGCCTTCATTTGTTTACATGTGTGAGCATGCCCAGTATGACCTTTTGGTATGTTGTTGGCTCACATTGCCTTCATTTCTCTAAGTGTGAGAGCATGCCCAGTATGCCCTTCTGTATTGAATGTGTGGATCAATTCCAGGTAGTTTGTACTGCAGTGCTGACCTTTGTGTTGTACACCTACAGGTAGTATACTGTTTCTGCAGGGTATCCGTCACTCATTTTGCAATATGGGGACAAACTATGCAGGAGACAGTGTGTACTATAGGTGATTGTGCCTGTGCTGCTTCAGTTGCATGGTACTGCTGTTAGCAAAGATATACAGACATGTGTACTGATATACACAGTGATGTTTCTGTCCTCATGTTCTGTCAGGTGGACATTCTTTCTCACAGTGATGACTTGGGGGACAAGGGTGACTGCAGCTGTATCCAGTATTGTGGGCAGACACCTACGTATTCATGGTAAGTTATGCCATTCTGGAGGGGGAGCTGCAGACACTTGGTGCTGGGTTTGTGTATCCAGTTCAGCACCTTGGTACACTGCTGGCAGAGGATCCCATACTTCTCTACCCATCAACATGTCAGTATGGCCTTATCTTGCTGTGGCAATGCTTCACAGCTATACAGATTTGCACAGGTTAGCCAGAGGCAGGTGCCATGGGTCAGGACATTTACCCTATTGTAGTGTATGGGCAGGTGTGTAGCCACCCATTTATGTGTTTGCAGACAGGGATAGTGTGTGCACCCAGCTTGCTGTTGGACCCTCCACATTCCATGCTGCCCATGCTCCCACACCCCCCTCTGTTATTCTAACCTCTTCCATACCTTATGCATACATTCTCTGATACCTTCCCTAAGGGTATCACCGCATCACATGTGTGTGTTAGTGTTGGTCCACAGTTCATGCAGTGGGACATGGTGGACATGTTACTGTGGTTTGTCCACATGGCCTTGCATATAGCTTATGTGGAGTGTGTTATGTTGTTATTTGGGTGTCCATGATATAACATGCATTGGCAGTAAGTGTGAGACATGGGCCTTTGGCAGGCACCTGTAGAGCATTAGGTGTTGGTACAGGCTAGATGTGGCAGGCCGTTGCATTCTGTCAATCCTACAGTCCCCGACCACCATACAGTATATTCCCCTGGAGTGACAGGGTAGGTGTGATAGTTGTTCATGCCAATACCTTCTATCAGTCTTGATCAGGTGGTGTGGATGCTGGCAGGGTGCTACCTACAGCTAGGGAGAGACGTGCATAGGACACCTGCACTGCATGCTGCAGTCTTCCGCTATTGCCATATACAGGTGGCGTCTTACTGTACCCATTCCCCACAGCAGGGATATTGCCAGAGAGGTGCTGTGGGTGGTGTTTGCATGGCTGGGTGCATGTGTGCTATGGACACTACTTGCATCTGAAACACAGATATGGATGGGGCATTACAGTTATGCTGGCATGTGCAGGTACATCAGCTGATCCCCAATACATCAGTCCTACCTCCTTTGTGATCTCCAGATGTTCAGGCAGACATCACCGGTATCCCCTACTACAGGTCCAGTTACTGTGATGCATACCTATATGTACAAATTCAAGGGTGTCCCCATTTCACAGTGACACAATATATACTGTACATCTGGGGTACTTTCCCCTGTGTACTGCTTGTATATCTAGCTCAACAGCCATGCCATGTCAGTCTTTCAGATGGCGACACATATTACCACCATACATTTACAATGGCTTACTGCTAGCATGTGTTACACTGGTGGAGATTGTCTTTGGCACTGCAATTGTGAGGGCTTGTCCCTGTTATCAGCAGTAGTGGCCAATGGCCACCAGGTCTTACTTCAACATGCATACATACTGACCACTCTCACACATTATGAAACACATACCATCCTAACACACACAGACCTGCATATTGTGCAAATGCTACAACCTATCCTGCTACCTTGGCCACCTCTGGGCATCTGTGCTCCACTCGTATTATACCTATTCATGGTTCTACCTCACATAAACGAAACACCATAACACCAACAACGCAATCACCGAAACCACATAACCGACAGTACAAAACCACGAAATTCCACATGCCTGACAACGAAATAACCGACGGTACACAAACACGAAACCTCATACAATTCACACACCACAATCAACAAACAAAACACATTCCCCGTCCAAAAACCACATACACAACACAAGCACACCAAAATCCCTACAAACCCACACTAAACCTCACATACACAACTACCTACAACGCTAACCCAAACCCTAATCCTAAGGTCCGTCACTACCGCACACTTACCTGACCCGCTCCCTAACCCTAACTCACTTATCCCACCCCTAACCCAAACACAATCACTACCGCACACTTACCTGACCCGCTCCCTAACCCTAACTCACTTATCCTGCCCCTAACCCAATCACTACCGCACACTTACCTGACCCGCTCCCTAACCCTAACTCACTTAACCCACCCCTATCCACACTTACCTTACTCGCACCCTAACGTCCGTCACTACCGCATACTTACACAGCCTTTTCCCATTTCGGCATCCTCGGCATCGGTGCTTTCATCCGTCGGGTCGGCCTTCTGCTTGTCGATCTTCTAGGTCCCGTCGCGTTGGTCTTCTGCGCTGTCGATCTTCTGGGGCTCACGATTTCCATGTCGATGTTCCGGCGTGTCGTTGAAGTGAGGTAGAACCCCTATTCATATATGTTACTACATTTCTACACAGGATTGGGGGGGGCACCTGAGTGTCACTACATTTCTAAACTGGATTGGGGGAAGGGGAAGACCTGCCTGTTTCCACGTGTCTACATAGGCGTGGGGGGGGCACACCTGACTGTTACTACATTTCTACATAGGATTGTGGGATAACACACCTGACTGTTTCTACATTTCTATACCAGATTGAGGGGGCACACGTGACTGTTACTACATTTCTATGCTGGATTGGGGGTAGGGGCACACCTGACTGTTTCTACATGTCTACATGGGAGTGGGGGGAGGCACACCTGACTGTTACTACATTTCTACGCTGGATTGGGGGTAGGGGCACATCTGACTGTTTCTACATGCCTACATGGGAGTGGGGGGCATACCTGACTGTTACCACATTTCTACTTAGGGTTGTGGAGGGGGACACCTGACTGTTTTTACATTTCTACACAGGATTGGGGGGCACACCTGACTGTTACTACATTTCTACACAGGATTGGAGGGGACACACCTGACTGTTTCTACATGTCTACATGGGAGTGGGGGGGGGCACATCTGACTGTTACTACATGTCTACATAGGATTTTTGGGGGTCACTCCTGACTGTTTTTACATTTCTACACAGGATTGGGGGCACACCTGACTGTTTCTACATTTCTACACATGATTGGGGGGTGCACACCTTACTGTTTTTACATGTCTACATAGGATGGGGGGCACACCTGGCACTTGCACACATTTGCTATGACTGTACTGGTATGTCAGGTACTCCATTTCATTCTATATTCTAACCTATCATACTAACTAGAGGCATATCAGTGTACTACAGGTCTTAGCTTTGGTTGCCCTACATATTAGCATATGACTTCCTACCCTTCAGAACTAACATCCCACTGCCTGACCTCCTGTAGCCTGTCTGTGCAGGCCTGGGGTGGAGGTTACCCATAGGCATCATTCAGAGGCCATAGCACAGGCTCTGTTTGGGTTTGTCTACACCTGTCCTACTGACTGAGACTGTTGTTGGGTATGTGAACCTCTCTGACTGGCATGTGTGAGTCATATGGACACACATGTCACCCAGCACATTTCCTGCAGTGGGTTTTGTCACACTGTGTAGTACTGGTTACTGTCGTGACTCCAGTATGTGTTAAAGATATCATGGTGCCACTATGGGTTTCTACTATCTGCATCAATAATATTCAGCCACCCAATTCCCTTGCATGCTCACATCCATACCATAGATACAGGTAACGTCACATTCTACTCTATTTGGCAATTGGTAGGTTGATTGACTTACCTTGTGATTATGCCAGGATTGAGGATGGTGCTGGAGGGCTGCCTATGTTGGATGCACATAGTACACTCCCTATACATGGTTGGGCACAGGTAGTGTCATGTTTGGCATCCCTTTTACTGTATGTGCAAGTCAAAGAGAGAGGTGTCATTCCCTGGATTCCTACTGTGTCAGTGTACATGCTATGCATTGCCTCTTTGCCAAGGCTGGGGCATACTGGGCACACCTCCATCTGCCTACTGGGGCAGGCTCAGGTTGTTCCTCCTCTGAGTCACTCTGTGCCTGAGCAGGCCTTGGCATTGGTGGGGTGCTATGTGGCCCTGCCCCGAGCTGTTCCTGCTGCAGCTGTTTCCGCAGGATCATATTGTGTAGCATGGCACATACCATAACAATTTGAGTATATGTAGCTGGTGAGTACTGCAAGGCTCCACCGGATGTGTCCAGACACCGGAACTGTGACTTGAGCATCCCAAACACATGCTCTATTATATATCTGGTCTGTGCATGTGCTTCATTATGGCATTCTTGTTCAGGTGTGTGTGCATTTCTGATGGGTGTCATCAGCCACGGCTCCAGTGTGTAACCAGCATCCCCCACTAGCTGACCGTAGGGGATGTCCCTACTGGCAAATCTCTGGTACAGCTGCATCAGATGCCAGATGTGGGAATTGTGATAGCTTCCAAGGCAGCCAGCACACACATTCATTATAATGCCTGGGGCATCGCACATGACCTGGCAGTTGATGGAAAGGAGGCCCCTGCAGTTGATGTAGGCCCTACCCTGATCACCGGGCGGTGCTCTGATGCATATCTGTGTGCAGTCTATAGCACCCACTACCTCAGGGTATTCTGCTATTTGTTGTAAGAGATGCATATTGCTGGCCAACACCTCACGGGTGATGAGGAAATATATATGTTCACTGGCATGTGCTGACATGGCATCCAGGAACTGGTGGAATACTCTGGATACTGATGCCTGTGAGATCCCCATGATATCCGCAGTTGAGCTTTGGGAGGTACCTCTGGCTACTATTCCTAGGCCTACACATACCTTGGTATCCACTGGGATGGGTTCCCCTCAGTCAGTTTGGTGTGTCAGGCGTGGCCGGAACAGCTCAACAATTTGCTGTAGGAGGTCCATGTCCACCCTATAGCGCTCTACTATCTCCAGCTCATGTAGCCCCTGGTAGGTTAGCCTACTTCTGTACACTCTTCTCCATCTCCTCACTGTGGGTTGATCAGCAGCATTCACATCCTCACCACCCTCAGCCTCTTGCACATGTTGTTCTATGTTGCCTGCTGCAGCTGCTATCATTTTGTAGTTTTGTTTGTTACAAAATTCCCCACTTGTATACACTGGTGGTGTAGAGTATGGGAAAAAACAGAGATTCTGATACATTTCACCTGCCAGCTTTGCTAGTTCTGCTTGATTACCTTCCTACTGCTGTTTTCCCTTCCCATTGCCTTCATGTTTAAGCCCAGGGGCGCGCCACACAAACAGAGTGCTCAAATGTGCACAGAGCTGCTATTTCCTGGTTTAACTTTTTTTTTTCCTTTAAAACCCGATGTGCGGCACGCACACCCACTTAGGCAATGTAAAGATTGCTAGGCAGACTCAGACACACACCCTTGCTTAGCTGTGCTTAGCAAGGAGCAAATCTGAGCAACTGGGCTCCAATCCGCTTACAGTATGTCTGACAAACCCCCCCCCCATGATGTCAGCTAACTCCTAGGCTTGCACCAAACTTTTCATACTCTTACACTGTTGGGACCTGACTAGCATGCTGGGGAAAACTGGGATTCACTATCATTCCCCTCATTTGCATAGGATTGCCTGCTAATGCATAGTTACATGTCTCACACTGAGCCTCCCCCCTTAGCAACCACTACTCACTGGCCATGTTGTCTTCTGCCTACCATTGACTTTCATGGCAGAATAGTGATTTTAGTTAGAATGCTTATTTTAGGTTTATTTTATTATTTTTCCCCCGATTCCATTTGCGGCTAAAAAAAAGTAAAAGTTGATTTTTTAATTTTTAAGCTGTTTGCAATGCCAATGGCCTTATACCTGGCCATTTGCATGCTTCCTGACTGATATGCAGTCTTTATTTGGCGCTGTTACGGCTCTGTTTTGGATTTTGCAGAAATGTACTCGGTTACTAACCGAGTACATTTCTGCAGATTACACTAGACCTGCACGACTGGTTTCAAGCTTCCTGGATCGCAATTTCACCTAATTTGCATGGATTTCTCCTGCAAATGGGGTGATTTGTATACAGGGGCTTAGGCCATGCAGGACTTGTGCAGGAGCGCTCGTGCACATTCCTGGATCGCACAGCAGACATACTGCCTGCTAGAGCTCCTGCACCAATCCTGCATGCAAGGCATGCAGAATCCAGGAGTCTGTCTCTATACTATGGAATTCATTACCTCTAGCTACCTGGTCTATGCCTGCCCTGACCCATTTCAAAGCCTCCTTAAAAAAAATCATCTCAAAAATACATGGCTTTGCTCCTGCATAAAGCCTGCCTAATGCTCTGCTCTTCCTTTTCTTCCACACTAGCCCCATTCTCCTCTTCTGTCACATTTCACTCTCTCATAGTCTGCAAGTCCCTAAGGCTCTCCTAACTCCTTCTCTGTTTCTATACCACATCCTTAAGTTACTGCTCAGGCTATATTGCCTCTGTTCTTCTTAACTCTCTCACTATCTTTCTGCATCACTGACTTTCTAGCTATTATTTTCCTAACTAAATCCAGCATTCTATTTTCTCATGTACTATAAGAGTCAGTGTAATACATTGCACTACCTACATACTAGTTTTGGACAGTATCTCCTCATAGGCTATGTATATGGTGAGAGTGACTATTATTGTCTATAATGTTCTAACTCTATAGAATTGTCTAGATGTGGAGTATATATCGTAATACAGTGTAACATCATTTATGTTTTTTCAGCTTATTTTTGTATAGTCTTTCTAATGTCATTTGTATTGTACTGTATGTGGAGCTTTTCTCCCTAGGCCTCTGCTGAAAATGGGTTCTGTAGACCCAGTCAGACCACCCCGGTAAACAAATGTCAAATAAACAAATAAATATAACTGAATTAATTGATGTTTCTTCTGCAGCACTAAGTCTCAACAGGCCCCTTACCCAAGGGTGTTATCACTCTGGCATTGCAGAATGTGGTGATGTTATCCTTAAAAAGGAATGAACCTCAGAGAAGTGTGGACTGTTATCAGCCCCTCTTCATCCTCAGAACCCTGCTCAGCAGAACTGAAATACTAGTCTATTAAGTCTTCATATCACACTCATGGCAATTCATGCTGTCATACAGTTACTATAGCGGTGGTTCTTTGAGTGATGTTGACTTGATCTTTAGGTCTCAAAGGTGAGCAATGAACATAGCTCAGTTGTTCTGCTTCTGGATCAATTCATTCTACACAGTTAGCTAAAAATTAAGTCATTCCCCAGTTACCCACTTAATCAAGTTTAGAGTTGCAGACAAGCTAGATCCTATCCCGTAAGTAAGTGAGTACAAGGCAGAGAAACCAATGTCATACAGGAATCCACTCTGTTGTTATTGCTGGACACACACACACACACACACACACACACACACACACACACACACACACACACACACACACACACACACACACACACACACACAAAATCACACATGCACACACACAAACACACACACACACACACACACACACACACACACACACACACACACACACACACACACACACACACATGCATACATACATATTTGCAATGTGAACATCAGCATGTACATAGACTACATTGCCTTTGAGATGTGGGAGGAAATAGATCCATAGATTGTTACAAGGTTAATGATTGAGGGGGAACCTTTCTAAGCCTATCCAAGTTTTCCCAAAAGAATAATGATGTCCTGTGTCCAAATAAGACAATGAGGACCAAGCATTTATAAACTACCTCTGTCCATAAGTGACATGGGTGCCAGGCCCTATGTAAATTTTCTATTCTCCCTCTACTGGTATAGGTTGTGCTAAAATTGGGTAATAGACAAGCTTAGCTTCACTTGGATGGGAATCTTGTTCCATAGGAGGGCCAATTACTGGGACACATAGTCTCTTCAGCATATTCTGTTTAAGTCATAGAACTTGAATTTCTGACACTGTTTGATTTACAAATATGCAGGAGATTCATAAGTGTGGCATTTGTGGATGCCTTGTAAGCCAGGCATAGATCACCCCTCAACAATCTATAGGAGACTGAGTAGAGGAAAAGGGCTTTAAGGAACTCTGCATAAAGCAGACTTGTTAGACCTTGTATTCTTTTTGTAAGGAATCCTAGAGTTCACCCCTAGTTGCTGCATATGCCTGGTCAAGTACATACTGATGGGAGTATTGTATTCTATGACTGGTCTGATAAGGGTAGAGTACAGTGGATTAATGACCTCTTTGGACCTAGATACCATGCTCTTACTTATAAACTATGCAACATAAAATGACTTTCTCACCACTGTGGCCATGTGGTGGTTGAAGGTAGGGCTACTGTCTACATGCATACCCAGTTCCCCGACCCCTTGGTCAACTCTTAGGGGCCTTTTTATCAACATGGCAATTAGTTGGGATGGTTAACTTCCCAAAGGGTAGAGTTACGCATTTCTTAGCAATGAATTTAAAACCATGGCTTTGGCACCAATTGTTAGTCTGAGATAGACCTTTTTGAAGAATGCCAGTGTCTGCAAGAAATCAATGATAACCCCCAGCTTGCAGTCATCTGCAAACATAGTCAACCATTAACCTTCAGCATGTGCTTCAACTTCAGAGAAATAGATGCCAAAAAGGAGCGGGCTTAGCCCTGGGGGACTGCACTAGTGACTGGCCTCTTGGTGGAGGTGGCCACGCCTACTTTGAACTCCTGCATCCTAACAGTGAGCCAGTTGGCTATCCAGTGGGTAATAAAAGGGTTTATATCTTATTTAGTGAGCTTCTTTGTAATGCCTGAATGGGGTATTGTATCAAAAGCCTTGAGGTAAGCAGTGTACACAGTCTTGCCCTCATCCATTCCTTTGGTGACTCTCTCAAAGAAATTAACCAAATTTAATAGACATGGCCTTCCTTTAACAAAGCCAAACTGATGTGACCAGTGTTTCAGGTTACATATGTCCTCATTTATATGTCCATGAGGATTCTTTCCATGGCCTTACATATGAGGCTGATCGGACTTATGAGTCTGTAGTTACCCAGAATGGCATTTGGACCTCCTTTGTGCAAGGGAATGACTGTAGCCATCTTCCATTCATTTGGCACAGAGCCTGATGGTATGTCCCATTTGAAAAGTGATTCAAGTGGACCAGAGAGATAATGTTTCATCCTATTTAGTAAGCATCCTGGGATGTTATCGGGCCCATCAATGCAGTGTTTATGGCCTTGGAGAGTGCATTGATGACCTGTTCCCTAGTAATGGTTTGAGGGATTGCGGTATGCGGTATCTCCTTTGGACTGTTAGGGTGGATTGTGGGATTAATTTGAACTGCACTTGTCAGCCGAAAGACTGGCAATGGCCTCTGGATCAGTGTGATTGATGCCATTTACAATATGTTCTGCACATTACTATGTATTTCCTTTGAGGTTATAGATATAGCTGTGGAAAGCTTCGTGGTTATCCTTTGCCTGAGAAACTATTTTTTCTTCAAATGTAGCCTTTGAAGTATTAATTAACCCTCTTAGTTGCCTGTTTAGATTGATCCGGAGGCTTTTAGTATTTTGGGCTTTTTTCTCCTATGCTTGGCTAAGATTTTTTTTCTTTTGTTGTATACCCTATTGATATTACAAACCACCAAGCTGGCTTGTCTTTTGAGTTTGTCTTATACTTAATACAAATGGGCACAGCTCGCACTATACAGCTATCAATGTGGCTGCACAAGGAATAGCTCACTCAGCATGTGCTATGGTGCTTACTGGATTTGGGGAGTGCTTTGAATTTAGCCAATGTGTCAGTTAGTAGAGAGAGGTTAGCTTTGGATTAGTTCCTAAAGGTTTTTGGTTTTGCTAGACCCCCCCCCTTAAATACTTGTAGGTAAATAAGGACTGCTACTTCTCAAATCATCCAACTAATTAGCTGGATTTTATTCACTCTGTAAAATAATTCATTTCTAGCTGACCCTAGACACGACCTCTTAAAATTCCAAAAAGAACGAAAAACTAAAACTAAATAAAATGTAATATAAGATTAAAGATAAAAAATGGAAGTAACTAAACTTTAAATGAATAACTCCGATCCAAAATCAAATGCAGACAGAGATCATCAATAGTCAGGCAGACAACAACAAGTCACACAACACTACAGCTAAATAAAGATGCCACTAAATACTTGTAGTTAAATGAGGAATGCTATTTCTCAGCTCCTCTCACTAATTAGCTGGATTTTATTCACCATCTGCAAAAGAATTCTCTTCTAACTGACCCTAGTCAAGACCTCTTAAAATTCCAAAAAGAACAAAAAACTAAAACAAAACAAAACAAAAAACTCTGGAACTTTTTTTGAAATGGAAGAATCCAATCACTATACATTTCTGCACAAAGAAATTCATTAGTAATTGCACTGTACATAATCACATCATATGTTCATTTTACAAAGCTGGGTTTTGTAGATCCAGGTATGTGCAGCAGATAAGCTAGTGTAAGACCCTGTGTATGCAGTTTAAAGTTTGCCCAATAGTTTTGCTTTTCACAACCACTTCTACTTGTCCTTGAAGTTCCCCAAATGAATTTGAGTGTTCAAGTATACAGTTTTAAAGTCACCAAGCAATGAAATGTTTTAACTTCAGACTTTAAAGAAGACATCTCCAGTGAAACCTTTGGCAGTTAACTCAAGTTCAACTTCATCTGGAGAAACAAACATGTTTAATTTATAGATTCATAAATATTCTAAGGCTATTGAGCCTCATGACCATTCTCGGCTTGCTAGTGTTCTCCCTCTGGCAGCATCTTCATTCTCCAGGAGGGACATACCAGTCAATCCTGGAGAAAATTTGGAGATACCCCTCCAGTCATAGGTTCATAGGTAAGTACTCAGCCAACTGTCATTGTGGACTACTTAAGCCTAGCCAATTTCCCTTTCAAAGGTGAGAATCAAACCTTGCACCTTGTGTCCGTGGGGTAAACACCCTAGCCATAATGCCAACCCCAGCCCTCCTCCCACTACCATGCAGTTAATATTTAAAGGAAGATAATGAGCTGCTCTGCTTAACATAAAGTGGAAATTTATTCCAGAGGTTTGGGAGGTGCTAGATAATAAACATATCACAACATTTAATGTGATAGTGTTCAATCTCGCCGTTTGTTCTTACACATGGGTTCGGAGCCGATCCTCGGCTCCGTGCCGGCCTCTTGCAAGCTCTGCATCGAGAAGAAGCTCGAGACAATCTAATACCCACAATCCCCCTCTGCCTTTACCTTAGATCTAGTTTGCCGCTGCAGCATACGCATCGTTGGGAGCTAGCTCGAGAGTTTCTAAGCTAAGATATAACTTTTTGTTGTTATATTTTACTAGGATTCTAGTCTAATTGATATTTTTCAGTATTAACTGTGTGATTGTGTTTTGGTTCCGTTAATTATTGGTACCGTTAGCTTTTATTATCGGTTAAATATTTGTCGGGGCCTACACCCTT
Organism: Protopterus annectens; assembly: GCF_019279795.1. Lineage (NCBI taxonomy): Eukaryota > Metazoa > Chordata > Ceratodontiformes > Protopteridae > Protopterus > Protopterus annectens. Next base: position 346,155,416 of record NC_056732.1, read on the forward strand.
CCTAATTTTACCTAGTTAAGGAAAATTTTACCGGATTTGACAATTTCATCGGTTTTGACTAACTTTATCGGACTTGACTATTTTTACTGGATTTGTCTTTCTTACCTATAATGTCTGAGAAGGTAAAGTCTGGTTTCAAGCGTTGTCAGTGTGGCCAGAAAATGTCGGTCACCGACAACCATAGTTCCTGCGTCTACTGCCTTGGCCCTCTCCACTTACAAGAGGATTGCTCCATCTGTCACTCTTTTAGTGGGAGGGTCATGACAGATAGGCGCAGGAAACTAATGGACAGAGGTCTATTGAAACCTGCTTTCCAAGAGGCTCTGGATGCTTCTGACCAGGCATCGAAGTCCTCTAAGGAGTCGAAGACGTCGGAGCCCAAGTCATCGGCTCCGAGCTCTTCTTCAAAGGTTAGATCACCGGTTCCACAGACTTCGGGGCCGAGTGTTCAACTGGTATCGGTTCCTGAGCCTCGAGTCTTGGAACCGGTGATGGAGCTCCCTCCTTCGACCATATTGAGGTCGGCTCCGTCTTCGGTTCCTTCGACCCGTTCTTCCTCCAAACTTTCGGATGTCGATGTGGATCGCGTGGTGCAGAAGTTATTGGAGCATTCGGCCCTCTCCAAACTTATTTCGGTTTCCACCCAGTTGGTGTCGAAGCTTGAAGGCCTCCCTGTATCTCCATCCATTCCTCCTCCGAGACCGATTCAGTCTTTGGAGCCGGAAGAGGCTGATCTACTGATTGTGGAGCCCTCGGGTCCAGAACCATCCTTTTCTCGGTCTGTTCCCCTCACCTCGACTCCGTCGGACCGGAGTCCCGGAGCCGACGGTCTGTTCTTGGTTCCGGGGCCGAGAGTCGAACCGATGTGTCGGTTCCGACTCTCCCCCTCGGGGCCTCGGCGCGGATCGATTCGGCTCCGTCCTCGGAGTTGATGCCTTCGGTGCCTGTGTCGGGGATTCTTCCCATTTCTTCGGAACCGGGGGACTCTTCGATGCGGGACCCGGGGCTCGACCTGATGAGGAAGGTGTTGTCTACCCAGACAACCACATCAGTGGAAGCAGTTTCTCCTCCCCATAAAGGGCCTTTGTCTTCATCTGCACCCACGGCCACATCCAAGCGTCGGGCACCAGTGTCTCAGCCACCCCTGGAGGTGCCCCTCTTCCTCCGAGGCTTCTTCGGATGCTCCCCACGAGGAAGTCCCTAGGAAGAGATTGTGTAAGAGGAGACACTTGGATTCTCCACAGGAATCCTTGACATCTGATACTGACTTAGATGAGTCAGAGGGGTCCCCTAAGTCACCTTCAGAAGATGTCTCTTTTCGGACATATTGGAGATCCTGAAGCAGAGAGGTGACTGGCAGTCCCTTCCCCCTTCTGAGGATGAGTCAGTTCTGCTGAAGGCATTTGGTGCTCGCCCTTCCTCCTCCTGGGTCACTCCGCCTTCGGAATTAATGGAACTAATTGCTCCGAAGGGCGTGGGAGGCTCCTGACACAGTGGAACCTGTTCCGAGGAAACCTAACAAATATATCACAGCACCACAGGATAAGTCCTACCTTACAAAAGGAGTTCCAGTAGACGCTATGGTGGTGGCAGCAGCCACGAAAAAGGAGATGTCGGAGTCTTCTTCGTCTGTCCATCCGCCTAATAAAGACTCTAGGACGATGGATAGATACGGGAAGCGCATTTTTAGTTCAGCGGCTTTTTCCATGCGGTCCCTGAACTATTTGACCCATTTTACACGTCTGCAGAGGGATCTAGTCAAAGAGTTGGGAGATACCCTCCAGGGTGCTACAGATGCAGCTGTCTCAGAGAAAGTGACAGCGCAACTTAATACCCTAACATCGATTGTTAACTCGTCCATGAGGCTGATTTCCTACGCAGCCGAAGGTTCGAGTAGGGCAGCAGCTTCAGCGATTGCTCTTCGTAGACAATCCTGGATGCGCCTATGCTCCTTCGCGGAAGCCTTCAAGTCTTCCTTTACAAACGCCCCATTTGACAGTGCCACTCTCTTTGGCCCCAAGGTAAAGGAGACCCTTACCCGGTGTGAACAAGAGGGAAAGACTCTGTCTGCTGTCGGAGTCCGTTTTCCACCCCAACCAGACCGCACCCCAAAGGGCAACGCGGTGGAAAAATGTGGTTGGGAAAACCGCAAGGATCTGTCTCAGGCACACAGGGTGATGCCCCCTCTAGAGGCAGAGGAGGGGGCAGAGGTGGAAGACGCCGCCCTGGCGGCAGAGGGGGTCTGCAACATCAAGGTGACAGGGAAACACTCCCTGGTAAACCTTTCCAGCACTCCTGAGAGGAGGCCCGACTGTCCTGCTCTGGAGGCAGTCGGGGGTCGCTTAGCTTTATACCCTCAGGCCTGGCAAAATATAACCACAGACAAGTGGGTAAAAAGCGTGGTTACCAGAGGTTACAACATACCCTTCCTATCCCATTCCATCCCAAAGAAAAGACTCCCAGATGTACCGCCCCATCTGCGAGAGCCAGCAGCTTCAGAAATTTCAAAGCTGCTAGAAAAAAGAGTCATCCAGCCAGTCCCAGCGGACCAGCAAGGATTCGGGACTTACTCAAGGTTCTTTTTAGTTCCAAAGAAAACAGGGGACTGGAGGCCCATTCTAGACCTAAGCTACCTCAATACTTTCGTCAAGAAAGAAAAGTTCCGAATGGTCACGCTTCAATCGATCCTTCCATTCTTACAGAAGGACGAGTGGATGTGCTCAATAGATCTAGAGGATGCATACTACCACATCAAAATGGCCAGGGCATCCAGAGATCATTTGCGCTTCTGGCTGGGAGCCAGTCACTTTCAATTTCGAGCCCTGCCCTTTGGTCTGACCTCAGCCCCCAGGGTCTTCACCAAATGCATGGCAGTGGTAGCGTCTCACTTGAGACGCCAGGGATTCCAGGTGTTTCCGTATCTGGACGACTGGCTCCTTTCGGCCACCACCCGGCGTCAACTACTGCAGGCCAGAGACTTTGTTCTTCAACTGTGTGTTCACCTAGGGATCTCCGTAAACTTCGGAAATCCTTACTTCAGCCATCACAAAATATCTTGTTCATAGGAGCAGAGTTAAACACACGTCAGTTGATTCTGAGGCTTCCCCCAGAAAGGATATTATCACTGCAGACTCACATACGTCTTCTACTCTTGTCAAGGAAATCTCCTGCAAAACTAGTACTGAAGGTGTTGGGCCTCATCCGAGCCTTCCTTATTGCAATTTCTCTGGGAAGGCTGCACATGAGAGTCCTACAATGGCTACTGTTTGCTCAATGGTCGTTCAACAACTACCTCTAACACACGAGATTCTTATAACAAAGACTTGCAAAACAGATCTAAACTGGTGGCTTCAAACGTGCAACCTTTCCAAGGGAGGCCGTTTGTGCTACCCACGCCCACAGTTACGGTGACCACGGACGCTTCCCTGATAGGGTGGGGGGGCATCTTTCAGGGACAGACAGTCCAAGGCGAATGGACCAATTTGGAGTACAATCTGCACATCAATGTTCTAGAGTTGAGGGCAGTGTTTCTAGCGTTGCAACACTTTGCTCCCCTTCTTCCTCTAGGGACTATTGCAGTTCAGACGGACAACATGTCTGTAGTCTGGTACATAAACAAACAAGGGGGAACCAAGTCCTATCAACTATGCAGAGAGGCCATGAGAATTTGGCAGTGGGCGGAGTCCACGGGTCGCTTTCTAATAGCAACGCACATCCCGGGGTCATCCAACGTCATAGCCGACAGGCTGAGCAGAGCAATTCTGTTGCCGCACGAGTGGTCTCTAAAACAGTCAGTGGTGAAAAGGATATTTCGCACGTGGGGCCAGCCTTCCTGCGACCTGTTTGCGTCTCCAATGAATGCCAAATGCAGGAGCTACTTTGCCCTATTACCCCCTCCAGGGGAAGTCCCCAGGGACGCACTGGTTTACGATTGGCCCCCGGGACTCCTGTACGCATTTCCTCCATTTCCTCTGATATCAAAGTTTCTCCAGAAAGCCAGGAACCTACACAGGACGATAATCCTCATTGCTCCATTCTGGCCTCGACAAATTTGGTTTCCCTTCCTGAAGATACACTGCATTCGGGGACCCTGGATTCTGGACCCAGAGCCAGATCTATTGACTCACTCGTCAGGGGTTCCCCATCCCGCGCTCCGGTCACTCCATCTGGCAGCTTGGCTGCTCCAATTCCCAACTTAGCCAGGTCTGATCTTTTGTCACCAGCAGTTCAGGATATATTGGTGGCTTCGCATAAAGCTTCCACTACTAAAACATATACTAGCAAATGGAAGCGATTTGTATTCTGGGCCAATACACACCATGTGGATCCCTTTATAGCTCCTTTGAATAAGATATTAGAGTTCTTAACGGACTTATTTCATCAGGGTGCTTCTCCTGCTACTCTAAGAGTTCAATTGGCTGCCATTTCGAATTTCCATGTGGAAGAATGTGGAGCTCCTGTTATGGCTCATAGACTTTGTAAAGCCTTTTTAAAAGGAGTTTTTCATATTAGACCACTGGTCAGATCTCCGACGTCACCTTGGAGTCTGAATTTATTGTTATCTAAATTAATGTTGTCCCCTTTTGAACCCGCCTCTTCTTGCCCATTAAAATTTTTGTCCTGGAAAACTCTCTTTCTGGTAGCCATTACTTCTGCTAGACGAGTATCTGAACTTCAGGCTCTCTCCATCAAGCACCCTTATTTGATTTTTCACTCTGACAGAGTTTCTCTTCGAACCAATTCATCCTTCCTTCCAAAAGTGTGTTCTATTAACAATATTAATCAGTCCATTGAATTACCCACTTTCTTCAAAAACCACTCCAACAAAATAGAGTATATGTTACACAAATTGGATGTTCATAGACAACTGAGATTTTATTTGGATAGAACAAAAGATCATAGAAAAACAGATCAACTATTTGTGGCTTTTGCTGATAGCAGGAAAGGACTTGCAGTTACCAAAAGAACTCTTTCTAAATGGTTAACGGATTGTATAATCTATGTCTACGATTCTTCAAATCAACCCCTTCTACACAAACCCAAAGGACATTCCACTAGGTCAGTGTCTACGTCTTTGGCTCATGCAGCTCGCCTGCCTCTGGACGCTATTTGTGCGGCTGCTACTTGGTCTAAGCCACATACATTTATTTCTCATTATAAAGTAGACAAGGTTTCTAGGGACAGGGCAACCTTTGGTTTCACTGTGCTCAAGAACGTCCTCCCGTGAGTTCCTCAGGATCAAGGAGCTAGGGACGCTACCCATGTGTAAGAACAAACGGCGAGATTGAACACTATCACATATAGAAGTTATGTCCTTACCATAACGTTCCATGTGGAGTGTTCATCTCGCCTTTGTTCTTACAGTCCCACCCTCCCACCCTTAGGAAGAACGTTCTTTGATGCCTGGCCAGGAGCATTCTGCTACTGTTACATACTGTGTACATAGTTGGCATATATATATATATATGTATATGTGTCTGTTTAGATATATATATATGGTTTTTTCTGTAATTCTTCCTATACATATGTGTATAAGCATGAATGTGCTATTCTGTAGATTGGTTTGCTTGCAAACTAGATCTGAGGTAAAGGCAGAGGGGGATTGTGGGTATTAGATTGTCTCGAGCTTCTTCTCGATGCAGAGCTTGCAAGAGGCCGGCACGAAGCCGAGGATCGGCTCCGAACCCATGTGTAAGAACAAAGGCGAGATGAACACTCCACATGGAATGTTATGGTAAGGACATAACTTCTATTTTTATTAATCTGTTTGTGAAGATTTGGCTCTTTGGTTGTAGTATTGATGGAGATACTGGACTTGTAGAGAAACAGGATGTCCAAGAAAATTGGGTCTCTAATGACACAAGCAAAAAAAACAAAAGCCACAACTCCCTAACCAGCTCACCTCTCTTTACATCAGCCATGTAGCTGTAGATCAGCATTGCATTATTCTGATTATATCACATGACATGCATTAACTTTCTTTTTTTTGTCTTCCTATACCAGTGTCTAAATCTTTATTCATTTGGGCTACTCCTGCAATTCATAAATATCTAACCACTTCTCTTTTTTAATATCTTTGCCATGAAAGAATTATGTGACTTTTTGAAATAATAAACTGAAATGCTTTTAAGCTAATAATCCATAGTAACCAGTTACATGTATGTCACATAAAGACTTAATAATTTGTACATTGCTTACCCTTCAAATACATTTGCTGTTTTTGTTATTACTTGTAGATAGATTGTAGCTGAAGGTAGTTGTGATCCAATCCATTTACCTGCTCGAACAAAATATAAAATACATATTCTTCCTAATGCAGCTGAAACTAGTTTATTTGAATATGCCTGCAATCCCATGTACTGTCTTTATCAGCTTTAGCAATACATGTTCATGAAATCAATGTATGTATTTACTTATTTATTTAGTTAGTTAGTTATGCATCCAATTTTAATCAGATCATCAAAATCCATATGTGTACTTAATCTTGTGTGTGCATTGTTTTTCTTTTTATATTTATATATATATATATATATATATATATATATATATATATATATATATATATATAAATATATATATATATATATATATATATATATATATATTATGTATCTGAGTATTTTTTTCACGCATTTCCTAAATAAGGATCAGGTTGCAACAAAAATTATACAATGGCAGTTGATGTAACATGAAATAAAATAATTATATTTACAAGTGCAGTGTAATAAATGGTTTTGCATATTAATATAGCCCAAAATCTGAATCAGACATGCATAATTACTGATTCAATGGGTCTCTCACAAAACACATGTTAAAACACAGTAGTGCATTATGCAAAAATTAAGAAAAAAACATTCAAACATTAAAAATTATAAAGCTACAAAGAGACTTTTATGACCAGTAGTATGGTCTCAGGATTGACACTGCAGACACCAATTAATATTTCATGGATGGGCTAGCTTTCAAGGGCAATTGACCTTAAGAATGCATGGCAAATATGTACTGTTGCCTCGGATTATGATCATTACTTGCAATACCCAAATATTCTTTGTGCTGAACAACTGAAAAGCAGAGTTATAACCACTGGCTTCCCATCATTTTACATACCTTGCTTTCAGTTCAATGCTTTCCAGTGTTGCCTTGTAAACAATAACTGAAACTTGGTAATACCCTTCTAGTACCAGCACCAACTTCTGATTTTAACAAAAACACTACATCATCAGCTAGACCAATACAGTACACTAAGAAAACAGTTATTGTCTGCTTTTACAATAAACCAATCATAATGTAATGATTTGGTAGTTTTGAATAAAACAGCCCCTCTTTGAAAGGCAGATGTAAACCATGTCTGACCTTATCCATAGGATAACTAAGCTGCATTATTTGCTGCCATTCAGCTTTTTGAAATACATTTATTTAGAAGTAAAGAAGCATTGCCTTCATGTTCCTTTGCTTTCCATAAATAAATAAATAAGCACTCTGGTGTGTCTATGTTAAAAGTAGCCACAGCACCCTGTTATGTAAGTGTTGTACACCTGACCATTCAATTTGAGGGCTTCTGCTCTGCTTCACCCATGATCTAGTAGATGAATCAGAGACCTTCAAAGTCTATGTGATTGTCTAGATCATTAGTGGAATGAAGGAGAAAACTCATGCTGAAGTAAATGTAATGCTTACACTGGAAACAAGTCCATAAGTAGTGGCACAGTAAAGAATGTATTCATGATTGTGTTTGCAAGGGAATGTTGTGGTCAGAATGTTCTGGATTGTATTAGGTATTTGTAAGACAACTAAATACTATAGGTAGGTACTAAATAGCTTTGTAGAACTAAAGAATTTTTGGTGTGAAGCAAGTTGCAATACTTTACTGGTGCTGACCAGATACTCTGTGTTTCTGAGGAAAGGATAGAAATAAATTACTGTCATCATTTCTTATTATTTAATACATTAAGGCATCTGATGTGTACATGGCGAGAAAGTTGGCTGATGTAATTGTTGAGTAGAGGGTCTATATGTGACTAAAAATAATTAACCCTGCTGTCATTTGGTCCAGTTCATAAGTCATATTCTGACTTTGCAAGATTAGTGCATATTTGTGTGAAGAATGTTTGAATACCTCACTGCTGTTATTGTTTTATTTTTTATCATATTTGAGCATCTGAAGAATACAGTCAGCAAATCTGAAGTATTCACAGTCAGTATAGTGGCTATAACTGCTAATATGATGGCTGTCTGTGGATGAAAGGTGACTGACCCTGTGTTGTTTGCTCCAGTAAAACAGTGACTATTCTGGCTTTACAGGATGAATGTATATTTGTATGAGAATGAATGCTTTACCGTGGCTATGGTTTATGTGAAACAAAGTTGAAATACATTACTATAGTCATTACATTTATCACAACTAGAAATCCAAGGCATACACTGCCAACCAACTGGCTATAACTGCTGAGAATGAGGGGGCTATCTCTAGGTAAACGTGATCAACCTTAATAATGCTTAATTGTTTTAAACAGTCTTTAATCTAGCTTGCAGCAATAGTATGAATTTATGTGAAGTAAGTTGGAATACATTACTGTAGTTTGGGTTTGCATAAAACAAATTTAAAGGAGAACTCTACTCTAGTATCAAGTTTGTTCTTTTCAAAAAGTGATCTTCCTTTCCTGTAACTCAACATAAATGCACAACACACAGAAAAAGCATAATTTAATAATTATTCCACTTATTTTATATCTGAACTTATTTCTGTCTGCCTTTCCTGTGTTTGTCTCATAATCTGTTACATCAAGAATGATTATAAGGGCAGAACAATTATGTTAGATCACTTATTCCAACTACAGAGCCATTAAGAAAACAATGTCTCTTAAACACTGCCATTTAAATTTGTCTTATCAATCACAGATTACCAGCATCACGCTTCAAATAAATGTTGTAGTCTGGAGCTACATGTATGAGTTTGAACAAAAGCAGGGTTTTCAAGCTTAGTTTTCAGATGCAAATGAGTAAGAAAAGTCCAGTGACATTTTATCTTAATATTTCTTATTTCAAATTAG